>NC_139488.1:33711050-34001050 GCF_008360975.1 Lichenostomus cassidix
GGATGATCAGACCCTTGTGGATTCAGGGCTTTATGGACTCACCAGCAGGAAAGAGTTGGACCAGATGGATGGTGAGGGGAAACATTGTAAAAAAGGGTGTTTTCATTTCTATAGGCTTGGCATTAAATTAAGAAAAAAGTGTATTTATTTTTAAAATCTCCTAGAAGGTGAAAAAGCTTGTCCATTCCCAAATCATATTAAACCATAAACCTAACCACATATTCTGGCATTCTATGCATTTTTCTTACTTCTCTTTCAAAGTCTTCAATCCAGTGTCCATTAGATCAGCTTCCCAGCTGGGTTACTGATAGGTGAATTTGTAGTTGTAATCACTTGATGTTAAAATTATCCTTTCTCGTTGCACCTGCATGGCATTCAGCCACATCCTCCAGTAGTCTAATACCTGTAGGCCTGCATCTACAATTTGCATATTGAAAGATGAAATAGGACTATGTTTAGTCTTCCCTGTTAGTTTTTTTTAATTAAGAAATGGATATGGCAAGCTAAGAACTGAAATATGGTGTCTGTGCTAAATACAGATAGAAATTGGTTTTGATTTTTTTTTGTTAACTCTGAGCTCTGTCTCTTTCCCATCACTGTCAAACAGTCAGTCCTGGAAACAGTAATGCACCTGCAGGATTTAAACTCAGGTGAGTGGGTTGGATTGATTGGAATTGACACTGCATTAATTTAGTGAGTCTGGAGCACCGAGTCAGAAATTCATAGAAACAGAACAAATTTAACTTCCATTTCTTTTTCACTTTGGTAAACTGACGTATGGGAGAGAAATTTTTTTCAGCACGTTTCTGAAACCTAGTGTTAATTTTTATGGTTTGGCTTGTTGTGTTCTGGATTGCTTTGTTGATTGGTTGGGTTTGGTTTAGTTTATTTTTTTAGAGGGTTCTTTTTTTTCAAGCATGGTCAAAATTTTTAGATTGTAGGGCAATATGACTTAGTATTCTTTGTATCTTTTGTAGGTTTTTATCATAAGTTTGCACTGCAAAATTCCTTCTTAAATTCTAAATTTATTACTTTTTTTTTTTTTTCTGTGGTCTCTATGTAGATGTAAATGTGAGAAAAGGGAAACTTCTGAATCTGTACTTGGATTCATTTGGAGATCAACTTGGCTGGGCCATACCAAATCAAACTGAATGTATTCAACCTTCCTTCAGTTATCTGGCTGGTGGTTTATGACAGATATCAAGCTGGGAGTTTTCACTCTATCTGAGACACAAAACCACTGGTTTGGATGTCTGCAGGTGGAACTGAGACACACATTTTGGGGCATGATCACAAAGATGGGAGAGCACATGCTGTGACTAAGTTTTCCAAGGAGACTTTCTAGCATAGGTGGCAATTGTCATTATGGGTGACAAATAGAACCACTTAAGCCCAGAAGTTGGTATTTTTAGCATATTTAAATTATTCAAATCTAGTTACTTCTAACTTTAACCTGCTACCATGGCAATAGTGCTATGTATTAATAGACTTAAGTGTGTGGCTGACTAATCAGCTCCAAAGTCTACCTCCAGAGTGGAGGGTTTTGTTCAGCCACCTCCTTCCACTCTGAGAGAGAGAGTGGTGTGGAGACACCAAGGTCAGTTAGCAAACCACATGGCCACTTCAGCCATTTTGTTTCCCAATATCTGCAGGGAACAATTTTCAAATAGTGATAACTTAACTGCTCTGCATTAAAAGAAAAACAAAGCTAAAAGTTCCTCCACTATGTACTTAAAGCACTTATTAACGTTTTTCACCTAAATGGGAGTTACTTTTACATGTTCATGAGTAAAGGACACCTGATAGAAAATCAGAACTCTTGAAAGTAGGCTGAAAATTTCTGCAGATTTTAAATAGGCTTTATCTTTAGAAGTGTAATATTTTGATTAGTATATAGAAATACTGTCTTTGTGTTTAGATGTTGCACACTTAGCACCTGCCATAAGGTTCTGCAGTCCATGTTTGTACTGTTCATAATTAACTGTCTGGAAATTAAAACCAACTTAGTGATTAAATTCCTGCCCATGGCAGGGGGGTTGGAACTAGAGGGTCTTTAAGGTCTCTTCCAACCTAACCCATCCTAGGATTCTATGGACAAAATTCCAATGGACCTTTATTTTTTTTTTTCCCCCAGTCAGGTGGTAAAAAATACTTTTCCATTTTCTTCTAATGCCTCTTCTCTTCCTATTTGTTTTATGGTCATTATGGTAATATAAAATTTAAACAGTCTCTGAGACTATAACCTCTACTGAAGAAATTATTTCTATCCTTGACCTTGCTTAGTTTTGGAGCAGAAACCTGGAAACCCAAGTTGCAATTCTGCCTCTTTACTGCCAATTTACTTTCATGGATTTCTGAAATATTAATTATTGCAAGTACTATTATATTTAATGCATCTCTTCACTAAATAAGTATTTGTCCTCTTGGCTGTCTCTGTTTCCATTGTGACAATGCTTATAAGAATAATTCCCAGTGTAGACCCAATTAGTGTTAATTCTGTCACCAACTTAAATAACTCTCAAGCCCTTCTCTTCATCAGGAACAAGCCATGCATTCAGGAAAAACATAATCAAGACCCTAATCTGTGAAAACCTGAGAAAATAGCTAAAACTAACAATGTTTTTCTCAAAGGAAGAAAACCTCCTTATTTTCTTTTTAAAAAAATTCTCACAAATGAAACCACAAGTCGGTTGAAGTCAAGAGATTAATAATGAACCCCTGAAAGGCTTGACCCTGAAGTCTTAGGTCATTAGTTGAAAATTATTTATGCTGTACACTGCTGTAACCTTTCTTCCCTCTTGTCAAAAATAACAGATCTAAAGGAGTGAACTGCAATCCTTAAAAATCTTCCAGTGATTTACCTAGTGCTATAAAAGCTTCTTATTCACAATACTCAAAATCATTTGTCAAGTAGGTGGAATCGAGAACTTTTCTTTCCAAAATATGTGAATCAAAATTAATTAGCCCCAAACAAAAGGCATCAGTTTAAAAGGTTTTAGGATTAGTGATTAATATTTATATGATATTTTGTCGCTGTTGAGCAGCTAGCAGAGTAATGAATGCATCGGTTCTCAGTGGCAAGAAGGAATGACCTTTATTGTTTTGATTTCATCACATTTATAGAGTTCTCAAAAGTCACCCAGATTGGTCAGTCAGAAGCCTTTCCCCAGGCCTGATTGGCCAGGCCTGCACTGCCCAAGTTCTGGGACACTGTTCCAAAACATCCAAACTTTATCTTTATTTACAAAACACAAGAAAACTTCTCATGGGAAAAACTGTGCTAGCCACAATATTTACCAAAACGAAGGCACTAAGCAACCTCTTTAGTTCAGGCTGTCCAGGGTAAGTAAAATGGGGACAGTGGATATGAAGGAAAAAATTTTAAGGCTGTTTTCCAAGTGATATCCCATGTCTTTTCCCCAGGGAACTTTCAAAGAGCCTGCTTGACTTCTTACCTGCTCTGGGCCCTCAGCCTGAGTCTGAAGCTCTCGCCCTATTTACTTTAATAGGACTTTCATACCAGCACGGATAAAAGTTTATGAACCAAGGCATTAGCTGGTATTTGTGGCTTCTCTGTGAATTGATTTCTTGCAGACCACAGCCAGATCCGGTTATGCTGGGAAATGTCAAGCCAGCTCTGATATTAAGACATTTCTCCTCTCTTGTTTGTTCCAGTGAATAGCTGCATGATTTTTTGACAGCTCCTGTGTTCACAGTCATGTGTTCAGACAGCAAACTCTGCAGCTCAGGTGGAAATCTGGAGGTGGCTGTGTGGAGCTGAGGGACGAGGTGATCCAGGCCTTCACCAGCACCAGGGAAAGCAAAGCTGGAGGAGGCATTTAGGAATGAAAATACAGGTTGTGGCACAGGATGGGAAGGAGCCCTGTGAGTCTGTGGTGGCAGCAGGCTGTGTCAGGGGACAGTCATGGTGCTGAGTCACAGCCACAAGGAGCTGGGCTGCTTTTCCTCCAGTCTGTGTTCACAGCCAGCATTTTCCAAAGCTGCTCCAGGGCCACGCTGGTGGCACACGTTCAGAGGCTTATGCAAAACAAATCCATGCTTTCTAACATTTATTTCCCTTTTCAGGTGAATATGTTGATGTTTCTCTTCCACCTGCCTGTGAACTTTCTATAGCACGTCGGTTTATTGATGATAATATTCTCCAGAATAAAACCTCTGTAATAATTTAGCAATATATGCATGAGCTTCTCAGTGAGATTTCCATCCTGTATTCAGACAGGAGCCCAACTCTGAACATCACCCCAACAAAGCAAGGGAACAGACTTCTTTCATGCTTTCTGCCTAAAGGAAAGGGCAGAACTCTGCCAAGTGAGTCAAGAATTCTGAAATTTATTGTATGAAAAATAATTTAAGGAATTCTTTAAGGCCCTTTGCTGTACAATATCAGTAATGTATTTTCTAAGTGGCTGAGAGCAGTAGCCTTTGATTAAAAACTGCATAGCCTTTGGACATGCACAGCCCAAAGAAATTGGCTGTTCTCTTTGCTGGCAAACAGAGACCCATGGCTTGTGTTCCTCAGTGAGCATTTGCTCTGCTGTTCTGCAAGGCTGTACACCAATACTCTGGCCTTTATTTTTGTCTCTTCTGCCTTCCTGTTTCTGTACAGCTTTTTCTTTAACCTTCATCTTACAGCGCTGATGCTGAATGCAGATGAGCCATGGCTTCGTCCCATTCAATGATTTTTTTTTTGCAGATAATTAGCTGAAATCCCAAATAAGTGTTCTGGAATTTTGTGAATTTTTTTGGCAAGGGGTCAATCCCTGATTTAGCTCCTGACCAGAAGAAAATATTAAGTAGCTTCCATGCAGTTGATTCAGAATTAGTATCTTAGATGCTTTTGATTGAAAAAAAAAAAATCCACAACTAAAGGCCTTGGATTAGTATTATTCAAGTGTCTGAAGCTTGGTGCAGTACAAGGGTTTGGTGTAATTATTACTTGTGAAGTGTTAGTAGCAAGTATAGGAGCAGCAGCAAATTCTGCTGAGGGATGTTTGACTCCCCATACAAACCACAGGTGAAAAAATGTTGCTAATTAATGCCTGTGAAGTATTTACTTATAATTATATCTGTCTCCAAAGACTGCATTTTCATTGTGCTTTGCAGCGCTGGCTCTGACTCTAGAAAGGAAGGGAAAATGTGCTCTTTATGGCTAAAAGTGCTTTTCTAAAGTGGATATTTAGTGCTGCTCTTGACAGGAACTTACTCATCCAGAGAAAGTCAATAGGACAACCGCAACAGACCCAGCAGGTTCCTTGCACTCAATACTAATGGCAGGGAGGCTTAGTTGGGAAAAGCAAAAACACAGAGAAAGCTCTATAATATTAGAGGTTGTTTGCTCTTTAGCTCGGAATTTTGCCTTTTGCCTCTTCAACATCCCTTGTACAAAGGTGAGTGTGATAAAAACCAAAAGCAAGGTGGGGAGAAGAGTAACCAGTGCAGAAAAAGGGCAAGTGTGTCATAATTCCCATTACTGACAGCCACAATAGCTAGCTAAAGGGGCCCTTCCTTTAGGGAAATGTGAATTTTGAATGAATTTCCTTTTCCCTAAAAGAGCTACCAAATAAAACTTGAAATGTTCTTCAAATGCTGTTTTATCCATTCCCGAAGAAGCAAGCATTCTAAGTTTTGCTGGCTTTCTCCCCTTCCTGTGCTTTCCCCGTGCCTCTTTCAGCTAACAACCTGCTAAGTTCTGCCTTCTGGTTCTGGGCATGCAGAAGGGACATGGCAAAAGCCAAGTTTCCCATTTTCTTATTTTTTCCTTATGCTTGTGGTGATGGAACCATGCTCTGCTCGTGCTGCTCACACCATTGAGAACATCTAACACTAAACATGAGCTCCTTCAGTGCTCTGCTCTTTGGCCTCATGATTTAAACATCAGGAGCCTGGGAGGAAGCAAAGGTTCAGAAATCAATTCTGCAGTCAAATGGCTCTGGGGACTTGGTTTCTCTGAAAGAGGTAAACAGCCCTTCCTGTACTGGGGTTTTATGGTGGGAGGGCTCTGCAGAGGAGAGTGAAGGGGTCTGGAACATCATTCCTTAGGAAAAAATACCCAAACACTCACTTATCCAGCCTATGTATTCTGTTCCTTCTATTCCTTCTTTTGTCTCCTGCAAGAAGAGCCCAGAAATGAGTTTCTGCCTTTTTCCACAGTGGTTTAGAGCTTCTCCTCACTGTTGCAGCCATTGGGATTGGCTTGTGCCCAGCTGTGCAGGGACTAATTAAACACAGTGGGCCTGGGCAGGGATGGCTGTACTTTAAATACCAGCAGTTCTGGTTGCAGGGATATCTCATGAGCTCCAGGTGAGTTTGCACCCCAAGGGATGAGAGGCCAATGGCTCAGGGGTGCTTGAGCTGCCCCTTGGAGCCAAGGAAAACATGGAGAGCAGGAAAGGGAGGGAAGGAGGCAGTGGAGACGAGTGTGAGGATAACGGGAAGTGGTTTCCCTAGCAACAACAGCACTTTGGATGGTTTCAGACAAGAGTACAACAGGGTACAAAGTATCTGATTAAAATTTATTGCAGGGGATAGAAGCAGTGCAAGCCATAGCAGATCCAGCGTGTGTGCTGGAGATGTGATTTGAATGATTGCTGTATTGTCTGGGACATCTCCTGTGCTCAAGGAGAAGAAAGGAGGTTTGGGAAGTGGCAGGTGGGTGAAGGTGGCATGACCAAGCTTGGAAGGCACAAAAAAATCAAAATGAAATGCATGTCCTGGGTTCACATTCAGGGAAAACATTAAGCTGACTCATGTCTTAAAAATAATTCAAGAATGTCCTGCCACAGAAAATTCCAAAAACTTCCTTTAATAGCTATGAGACCTTTGTTTTTCACCTATTGAGATGGACCAGCTGTTGGCAGTAGCAGTTGCTAACTGTCCTACTGTGCTTCTATTTGTGAATCGAAGTTTTTTTTTCCACTTACGAAGGTGATAAATAAACATCCAAACCACATACTTTTAAGCCAAAAATAATCACTTCTCTTTATAGCAGTAGTAGGTCCAGTGGCAAAAAGCCTGCTATTAATATTTAGACCTCTGCTTTCCCCCTGGGGTTGCTGTTTGGAAAGTTCCCAGGTAGAAGTTATAAGTCTTCTAATCAACCTAAGATGTTAACTAGGTTATTTTTAGGGGTTTATGTATTTTTATACCTGACAGCTCCTTTTTTTAATTGGAGCAAAATGCTCATTTCTGAATGTGAATTCTTTAGCCATCATTTAGATGCCTGAGAGTCCATTTTAGACATTGAAAGTAAATGTCAATTTGTTAGTAATGCACTTTTCTCTGTGCTTAAGTTTTCTCATCTGTAAAATGACTGTATTTAGGTTTCTGTCTCACACAGATGTTGCAAGATTTATTTCTATAAGACATGTAAAATGTCATGAGTTGCTTGTCTGGCTGTGTAAATATAAATTACTAACTACAAGGAAGACTTCAAAATTTTGGGTTTTTATCTGAAGACTTGAGTGCTCAGTACTGGTCTCAAAACCTGATGACAACACCCTTTCAGGCAGTATTCCCATCAGATTTGCCTTTTGTGAATGTGCAGTGGTGCACAGAAAATGTCTGCAGTGAAATGCAGCTCAAAGTCAAACCTTCCTTGGTTCATTTTTGGGTTTATATCTCTCAAAGGTTGCAGCTCAGAGTGTACATGGTGGGTAGATAAAGAGCTCAGCTGACCTGTGAAGCAAAGGCTATAAAATAAAGGTCTTGTAAGTATTCACTGGACCAAAGTCTCCAGGAATTGTAGAAAAACTCATCTGGTCTTTTTAAGCTCTTAACATTCAGTGTGAAAGGAAGGTGGGTTTGTAATAATGTCATTGTCCAAATGCCAAACTGTGTGTGTTAGATAAATATAAATCGTTGGGAAGCTCCCATGACGCTCAAAGTCAGAAGGCTGTAAGGACTGACCAGTCCTGGTGAGCATATTTTGGAATTTCCAGCCAAAGGCAGCAAGGGGAAAGTTGCACAGCCTGGGATATTTGGACATGGCCAAAGGTGTAGCCCTTCATGTTGTCCCACTTCAGGCCCTTCCTTGGAGGCATTATTCCCTTTTCTTTGTGTTAGTGGAGAAACAGGCTTGGATAATGAGGATCCAATTAAATGGATCACAACTGACATCACGTTTCTCCAGCTGCTGGTGAGGTCAGCACCTGAATCCAGAAGTACCACTGAGAAACACATCAGGCAGAAATGTATAGTAGTAGTGGAATGGCCAGGTTTGGGTCTGGATGCAAACCACATCTGAATGTTTTCATGGCACATTTCTTGGATTAAAATAGTTTGGTTTAAAAATTAAATAAATAAATAAATGTTCCTTAGAATTACCACTTCCCCTTTTTATGAATTCCAAGAGGATTAAGAGAAGCTATTGCTTTGATTTTCTCATTATTTAAGAAATGGCTGTGAGCATGCTTCTGCCATTCCCTAAATTATTATAATAATGAGTGAGCAGAGCTCAGACTTACCAGCACCAGACTAAAAGGACTCTCTGCTTCTCAATCTTGTCAATAAAAATAGGATAAGGACAACTAACAACTGTAAATATTCTTCAAATTGAAGAAGTATCCTGTTCCTTATACTCCTCAAGTAACTGGAATGCATTGGTCCTGTCTGTGGCACTGCCAGCCTCCTTGCCATAAGGTGAATTTTTTTGAGTGTCCCTTTTCACAGCCAGATGCCACCATCAGCTCCTTCCTCCCTCCTTGCCCAGGAGCTGTGACCCATCCCTCCTCTGTCCTCTGCTGGAGCTCCTCCGAGGGAAGGGGAGATGACTTTCATAAAGCTTTTAGTGCTGCAGCTCGTTGCGTTGTGCTACCATGTATGATGGATTGATACATCAGGATTAAGAAATAATTTATTATAATCTTCATCAATTTAAAGTCGCCATTTGATTTAATGGATTGAGGGTTTATCGGAAAAGCTTTTATCCACGGTCATTGACTCGAGTTCCCTTGGCCTGGCTGCTGAAGGAGATGCTCTCTGACAACTGGTTGGAGATCACAAGTGGCACAGGTCAATTCTTGTTTGCATTTCCAGCTAGGGAAAACAGCAGGCAGGGCTGCTGTATGGCATGGCTGCTATTTATCTTCTGGGATTTTTTAATCTGATGTGATACAGGATAAGATCTCTTAAGGTATTGGTGTTTGAAGAGCTGGAAGACGGATATTCAGTCTCCATCTTTACCTCTGATTTCCTAGATAATCTTGGGCAATTGAATTTTCTGGTAACCTGTTTCCCTTGTGTACAATGATAAAGAGAAATAAAAGAGCATTTTGAAATAATTTCCTTGTCAAGGGTAAGTTAATTTTTGGGAGCATATCAGTAAAATCAACCTGGTATAGGATACATATCAGAAGATGCTTTGTCTATACATTTTACAGGTCATCTTAAATTACATCTACTAGACTGAAGGTCTATTTTAAATGAGACAAGTGCTAAAATTCAATATAAGTGAAGCTTTTAAATTAAAATTTAATAGCTTTAAATTTTATGAAGTGGCATAAAGTAGCTGAGATAAAATTAATGTTAAAATGCAAAATTAATGTTTTATGTTTTACTGTCCTTTATGTGTAAATGCTTTAATTTTGGATTGTCACCTGAACCAAATAGAAAAAAAAAAATCACCAGAAGTTGAGAAATATTAGGATATACTAAAAAAGTTGATTTGTTTTGTGTGTCTCTATACATGTACAAAAAAAGTAGAAGAAAGTAAATTCCTCAGCATGAATGTTGCTTACATGCTACATTACCCAAGTGTCATTTTAAATATAGATCTAAAGACACTGAATAAAAACCAATGGATATTATTTAAAATACAATTAAGGTTTTCCAGTAGTTATTTGGTAAATTTGATTGCAAAATGACATTTTAGGTATACTATACAGTTAAAACATAAACTTAACATCACGAGTTGAACACATTAAAATTGTGGAAGTATTTCTGCTCCATAGGGAATGTCACACAATTTTAATCAACTATTAGAACTAATTTTTAATGGCTCTTTTTATTACTGGACTCAGTTATTTGGACTAACAGCACTCTCCTTTCCAAAGGCATACCATGGACTTCCCTTCTCCTGCCTTTGCAGTCCAAGGAGAATAGATGAAATGCATTTTCCCTCCCTCAAAGCAGGAATAAACACACATCCTCCAGTTTGCACCAGGGCTCTGTGTTGCATATTTTATACCTCCCTCTGCCCAAACTCAGCAGAGAAAAGCAGAAGAGTAGAACAGTTCTAAACTGTGCCTGAATGCGGATGAGAAGGAAGATTTATCCTTGTCTGTGGCTGTGTTAGTGATGCCAAATTTAACAATGATTTCAGGGTGGGTGAGGCTGATGCCTCCCCCTCTCCTAGTGGTATTGGGTATCAGCATTCTTTGCCACTTCTGATTATTGCTATTTAACACATGAAGCAAATTTGGATAGCTTTGAAGGTTTTTTAAAATGTGTAGAAGGGAGAGTCCTGTTTGAATTTGAACAAGGTCCCTCATTCTTTAACAGGCTGAGTGAAAATGTTCAACACAAATAGTTTAGTGTCATGGAAAACTCAATTTAAAGGTAAAACACAGAGCCCTGAGTGTGTAGCAGAGGTTCTCCCTGATATTTGGGGACCAGGGGTATTTGGATGATTCATGCAGGAATCCCTTTATGTGAGAGGTATGGAAATGAAATGGAGAAAAAAGTGGTTCAAGGAAGGTGTGTTTTGGCAGGAGAGGAGGGGGATGAGGGTGAGAAGGTGTAGGTAGGAGGGAGTGATGCCTGCCAAGACAGCAAAAGACAAACTTTTTCATTGGAGCAGAAGAAATGCCTGGTTAGCAGAGGATGGGCAGAGCACCTGGCTGTGCAAACAGGGTGGGTTGGCAGCTGAAGGAGAAATCCCTGAGCCAGGGAGCAGGAGGTGCCCTGAGTGCAGAGGATGACCTGGCAGGAAAAGCCAAAAGGCAGCTTGGGTGGCTGAACTCCTGCACAGCCCGTGTGACTCGAGGGACTGGTTGTGCTGAAGCTGCTGTTTGAATTTTTATCTTTGCCTTTATTAATGCAATACAATCTCTCCTCTCAAATCACATTTTTATATGTCTCTTTGCCTATGTATTAGATATATGCATATAAATTGCCTCCCGACTAATTTCCAAAGGGGGAAAAAATGTATTTTCTCAATTTACAGGGAGGATTTATAGTATTTAAATGAAAACTTGCAAAATAAGTTTGAAATCAATGGATCTTCAGGCCCTCTCCCTTCTGAATAAAATAGAAGACATCATCCCTGTACAGCTCCTGGTTTTTGCAATACTGTAAAGTTACTGTTCAGTGTGGAAATTCAACTTTCAGGGTGTCACTTACCACCATCAATAGCCCTAAATATCGAGTGGTTTATTTATAATTCCAGCATTAATCCTGATATGAAGGCTACCCTCTACTGTATATCACAATCCTAAGGGATGGAAATCAAAGAAATTTTTCATGGGACTAGGAAGCATTTGATATGACAAATACTTCATAAAATTAGAGAAGCCTTATCATTTAAAAGATGAATCGCACTGAGTTGTAACTGCCCTGCTGTGCTTTGCATTCTGTCTGCTGATATCTGGTGTTTCAAGTGTATTTATCATCAACCTCCTTATCTGTACTTTACAATCTCTTTTTTTTTTTTTTTTTGGTGTTGTTACAGAATTTTTGCTGATTCCTCATCTTTAAATTTAGTTTTGGAAGTGTTGGGTGGTTAATTTAAAGTACACTTAAGGTAACATTTAAGCTCAAATTACTGTTCTGGGATTTCTGGGAAGGGGGGAGGAAAACTTTATTTTATATACTGTCTCTTCCTCCAAGAGCACCAGGGAAAACAGATCTCTGGTACAAGCCACACACATGACAAGAAAAGATACTGTGTGTTTCTCAGTAATTTATCACCTTCTGTATGATGGAAAGCCTATTTTTCCAAAAGAAATATCAGGGAGGGAAAAATACCCTGAAACAAACTCATATTAAATACAGGTGAGGAACTCGCTGCCTCAATCCCAAGCTTATTCCTGTATTTCTGATGGACTTTGGTCTGCTAGTTACAAATTCTAATGGAGAAGCTCAGGAATGACCCTGCTGTGTAATTATTGCCTAGTTTGGGATGGGTTTGGGGGGAAAGTTGTTATGCCATGACAAATCTGTTTAGGCATTTCATAACACATCTCAAATGAGCACCATTTTCTGGCTGTTTTCAACCAAGCAAAATGTGATATGTCATTGTGACTGTAACAGAGAACCATATTTTTAAACAGATGTCATTTTTCTTCTGATTTCTGTATTCCATTATGAATCACTGCTGTTGGAGAGGGGAAAAGAGTCTCTAAAAGTACAAAACCTTATACCTGGAATACACACTGTTCTGGAAATAGCAATAATAGGACACAGGAGTCCTCCTCCTGTGTCAGCCTTGAATGCCAAGAGCTCTTCAGAGAAGAAAAGGCCCTAGAAGATATTGCTGAGTATTAAAGATATGAACTTTTTTATCAAAACCAGCATATTACAATACTAACAAAGCCTTTCAATATAAACAAACCTAATTGATAGCATTGGGTATCAAATGATCTATAAAATACTTTTATTTCGTGTAAAATGGCGGTGGAGGTTTAATATCCAGGAGAAAAGTTGCTATAAAATGCCATAATGTTGCACATAAGAGAGCTGCTAATTAGAATTGTCAATCAGAGATTGATCACTGCCTCATGAAGTGCATAAGATGCTGTGCATCCAAGCAATTGTGTTATCTTAAGGGGACAAGGAACTGCAGCACTGAGCTCGGAGCTGTCAGCAGGATTTCACAGAGTGAAGGTCTGTTCTGTCCCTGCAGTCTGCTGAGCAGCCTTGCAGGGAACACCTAGAGCATCCTCAGCTTCACAGCCTGCTGAGAGAGGAATGCTCTGCTCTAACAGAATGCATAAACGTAATCTCACTCTTTTTTAATATAGAAAAATAGATCGTGGTGTCATGTTCACTCGCTCAATTTCTTCTTTTGTATATCAAGCACCTGAAAGGAAGATGTTATTGGACAGGTTATTCCCAAAAGTCAGATCCCCCACTCAGAGCACTGCGTGCAGCTGTGGGGGCCTCGGGACAAGAAGGACATGGAGCTGTGGGAGAAGGTCCAGGGGAGGTCACAAAGATACTGAGAGGGATGGACTCCCTCTGCTCTGAAGCCAGGCTGGGAGATCTGGGGGTGTTCAGCCTGGAGAAGGCTCCAGGGAGACCTCAGAGCTCCTTCTGGTGCCTAAAGGGGCTCCAGGAGAGCAGGAGAGGGACTTGGGACAAGGGATGGAGTGACAGGACAAGGTGGAATGGATTCATACTGCCAGAGGGCAGGGAGAGATGGGATATTGGGAGGAAATTCACCCTGTGAGGGTGGGGAGGCCCTGGCACAGATTTCCCAGAGAAGCTGTGGCTGCCCCTGGATCCCTGGAAGTGTCCAGAGCCAGGTTGGACAGGGCTTGGAGCAACCTGGGATAGTGGAAGGTGTCCCTGTCCATGGCAGGGGATGGAATGAGATGATCTTTTTGGTCCTTTCCAACCCACACCATTCCATGATTTGATGAAAACAGCCTCAGGTGTTTCACCCAGAACAAATTAAAATTTCATGCCATTTCTATGACTATAAAGAAGAAAGGAAAAATAATTAATTTCCTGGTATAGGAAATATATTGTAAAGAATGTTGGTAGCTACCACTTTTGCAAAAAACTAAAGACAAATGTCATTGTATATTAACAGGAGCCTGATATGAAATTGTTCCTTCTGCTTGAGTTCTTGGGATTATTTGGTTTTATCTATGTAAATTGTGTCCTCAAAATATGAAAGTATCTCTTCAATCTTCAGGTATCCAAAAATAGGCCAGTTACACTTTGCTGTGAAAGGTTTGGGATGGCAATGCCATGGAGCTACTGGGTGACATGAAATTTCAAACTAACTGTGATCCAAATATTGGTATTTCTCTGCATGATAATCTACTATCAATCAAAAATATCTCGAGTGTCTGAAAGGAAGAAATTCCAGGAAAGTAAGATTTTGTCTCTCCAGAAAACCCTGGTGTGGGAATTCAGTGTCAGCTCTGCTAAAGGGGGCAAAGCAGAGATCAGGGTTAGAGTTTGGTGGGAAATAAATCAATAAAATGACTGCCTTTGTGGATAGCCAGGATCAGCCTGATCTCTATGAATTGTCAATCAGAGATAGTGGTGCAAGTTGACTATTTTGGGATCTGAGGCTTGCAGGGTAATTTAGGTGGGAAAGGAGGTCTTGGGTCAGGTTTCCTGTTTCAGGAGGGTCAGCTCTGGGGTCTGACTCATTCGTCTGGGGCTTGATCCACTTGGATCCTGCCAGCCTTGGAGGTTGGAAGTGGGCAATCTTCTTCCCTGCTTGACTGCTCCCGTGGGGGAAAAGGCTTTCTTCATAACTGCTCTGACTCACTCTTCCTTAGTTTTGAAAGATTAGAGTGATAAATGAAAAGATGGAGGTGATGGTGAGTCATTCATGGCCAAAAATAAAATTACCTTAGGATGTTGTCTTGAAGAAAGACAGCAAAGCTCGTCTAGATCCCAGATCTATTTTATAGCTGTTGTGACTAGCCATGAGAAACAATGCCTTGCACTTAAGGCTCATTTGTAGTGTTTTGCAAAGCAATTCTCAAACTGTAAGTGCTAGGAAGGTTAATTTAATACAGAGTTAACGAAGAGACTCTATAACTCATCCTCCCTAATGTTAATCATTCAAAACATCTTTACTTCTTAACTGACTACTGTCAATTACCATCTCTTAGAGATGCTGAATAGGTAATTTCTTGTATACTGATTCTTGTCAGTATTTTATAAAACAGTCAGCATCTCATTCAGAAAGCTTGAATTTGGAAAGAACAAAAAACCCTGTTAGAACAGATGGTTTCTGTGATTGACGCCCTAATGCACAGTTTCAACTCTGTCTAGTCACTTTAACAGGAAAGTGTTTTAAGGATTCACCAGTTGGCTTGTCAAATTAGCATCAGAGACCAGTTTGGCTGTAAAATCACAAGCATAAATCATTTGGTGACCTGAGGCTGGATGAAGGATTGGCTAAAAGGAAACTTTAGACTTGAAGAGAAGCCTCTCCTGTGCTTGGGTATCATCTTCAAGCAGCGAGGTTGAGCACTTGGAGCTGAGCTCTCCTTTGCAGGGTCTGCATCTCTCCACCATGAGGTCATGGAAGTGCCTACTGAACTTCCCTGAAACAGCAGCAAGGCCAAAAAAGGATATTTGTGGGTCCTTCATGCCAGGGTCTGATGCCCCCACTACTGCCAAGATTTTAACTCCAGACCATCCTTAGTGAAGAGTGTTCAGAAATCCAAGTTTAACTGAACTGATAGCAGAGGGGTAACATCTTACAGACAAGTATGTTCATGAAATCAAACATCAGATCCTTTGTGCTGCCTCCATCACTTTGTTCTCAGGAAAGCTGATTTCTATGTAAGTGCTTGGCTTAGGTCAAATACTATTTAGGTCTTTTTGTTGTGTTAAAATTCTTTAGCAGCCAAGGAGAGGAGAATGATATGTCAAGCCATCTACTTCACTTAAAAAGAGTATTTTGGTATTTACTCAATACAATTCTGCATTATGAACAGTGCCAGCAGATTTCTCTGAATAGAATAAGACCTGTAAGAAATTCTGCTTCTTAGGGGATGTGACTTTCCAATTCCTCCTTAATTTTGCAGACAAAATTTTTATGCCAATAATACATGCCTAAAGGGAGAGAGCTGTAGGAACTGGAGAGAAAAATAAATGCAGAGGAGAAGAACAGGGAAATGGTTAGGGGTAGAGTGAAAAAGAGAAAATGTAAGCAAATAAAAAGGGAAGGGGAAAAGGGCAAAATAAAAAAGTATTTCAAGTGATGGGAGATAGAGGGATGAGTAGGAGGTGGCAGGTTCAAAACAAACAAGCTCTGAAGTGTGGGATAAGCTTTGAAACTCCTGCTGCAGGATGTTGGGAAAATTTGTACTCTCTCCATTGCTTTTTCACAGTCAATATTACTTCCATATGCTGTACATGCTCAGCTTAGATGTCTTTAGCAGAGAGGAGAATACAAAAAGGCACAGTAAAGAGACTTCAAGTTCAACTAGAAGCTGGACACGTTCATTGAAGATGAATCCCCTGTGGGTAACTTACTGCTGGGAAAACACAAGCTGTGGGTGCTGAGTTTTTGGGATGGGAAAGGCAGGGGCTTTGGCTTTGCCCTGCTGTTGGAGTTGGGATGTGGGATCTGGCACTGCTGCTCCTCTGGCACACAGCTCCTCTGAGCTGCTCTGTCCTCTGTGGCTGCTCCTGTCAGGAAAGAAAACCAGGCTGGCAGAAAAGCATGGCCAGCACATATTGCAAAAGAAACTTAGAATGCCAGCAGAGCCAGAAGATTTCCAAAGGGTTAATCATAATATAATTGCCATTTCCCTTCTCATGGCACTTGACTTCCCTGTCTTTCCTCTCTCTCCCTTCCTCCTGACACTGTGGTTTCCACTTGCAGCCTTTTTCCTGACAATGCTGAAAGCCATCACTCTCCGTAAGCACACTTTGTCCTGATGGCTCCCCAGGCAGGTATTATCCCTCACCACTCACTGTTTAGGCTTATGCTCTGCTCAAGTATAGTTTTTGCTAATCTCCTTTACTCTGAGGAATTCCTAATATTTATCTAGAGCCTATGCAAGGGTTTCTCTGGGAAGACGAGCTCGAGGTACATCTCTGTTCAGCTGGGTTTTGAGCTGCACAGCTGAGCTGTGTGAAATGGTCATTTGGAACGAGAGCAGCTTGTGAAATTGCAGTTTGCTTGATGCCATGAGGCTGTGCCGGTTGGATTTACAGCAGCCCTCAGCACAGGGCCTGTGCTGCACAACCTCAGCAGATCCAGGACGCTGCATCCTGCATCATTCCCTTAGCAATGGTTTGGTTGAACCCTGCAGAGGTGTGAGGTGGTACAGCAGTGGGTGCACAGCCCAGGGTTGGGGTGAAAAGGACTCAATCTCTGAGTTTCTGAATCATGATTGTGCTTTTTCCCTGTTAGTAGATCAGTTCCCTTTTATGTATCCTTTACTGAGGAAAACACTGTGGTCCAAGTCCTTTCTTCTCCCCTTTGTAGGCTTTCACAGGTCTGCAAGGTGTTGTCTTGCAAGCAGTGGCCAAAATGTCTTTTAGCCTGATTAATTTTTTGGTTGGTGAACTATTGAAAAATAATGAACAGATTACATATAAATTTTAAAAGTAGTTTTACAGTGCTTTGCAAAATATCACCTCTGCTCAGACCGAGAATAATTTTGCAGTTGTGTAAGAAATACCATGCTCCAAATACATTGAAATGCATTCCAAAATTCCATATCTAAAATGTAATCAAAATTGAGAGATTATATATGCCTATAAAACAGAAATACTTTTATCTGCTTCTCAAAGATAATTTTATATAATTTAATATATATGGGATATAATGATAAACTGGGTGCCTAATTTCAAATCTGGAATGATAAAACCCTACACAGCTTTAAAGTGAATAATCTGTGTAAGTTGGCAGTTTGTAATCCTTTCTAGCCACTTCTTTGAGCCAGAATTGCATCACAGACACAGCTTATCACCCATTGCATAAGGGAATTGAGTCAGTTTTCCTGAGACTATAGGGGACTATTTACCTCTGACAAAATTACAAGGTAATAAATACAAGTAATGTCAAAGTTTAACTACCCAAACCATTGTTAATTACCCATTTCCAGATGATTATTAGAAGAAAAAAGAAATAAATAATTTTTAAAAAATTACTTTTTCCCTGCATGAAGTGCTTCTAAGAAACTTCAAATGAGAATAGTATAAGAGTGCCTCCAAGTGGCATCTATCTAAATTCCACTTCAGAAAAACGAAGTAATCTTTAGGAATTCGTTCACAAAACCAAGCTAAACAAATCCTGCTGGGATATTTTGTCCCTCTAAGTCCATTTCATTCTTTACACCACTAAAGGTGTTTATGTGTATTAGTGCTGTGTGTCCTTAGGAAACCACAAGAGAAAGGTATTTAATCTCAATCAGTGTTCTTAGAGGCTTCTCTTTATATATTACCTTTGCAGAGGTCATCCTTAGATTAATTTTAATGAGTAAATTAAATTCATTGACACAACATGTCATGGCATTGGTGTTTCCTGGGAACTGCTGCTTTGAAGATTTTTTTCCCCTTTGATTTTGTGGTTCTTCCTGCTAAAGTCTCTCCAGCAGTGCCAGGTTGATATCCACACCCCCTGTGGGGTCTCTGCTGCACATGGATGTTGCATCACTGTGGATGTCCTTGCAGGGAGAAAGGGGAGGCTGTGCAACAAGGAGATTTTTCCTCTAGGACTGAAGATAAATGGAGTAACTCACAGAAAGAGATGTATGGACTCAGTGAGCTGTGATCTGGCAGTGCTGAAAGGACTGGAAGAGTCTGAGCCTCACTCACACAGGACAGTGATTTTCAGAGGCACAGTTGTGTGCTGGAAAACCCCAGGAAAAGAGAGAAGTGCATTGCCCTGTGCTCTTGGAGTTCTGGGCTTTGGAGACACCAAAGGAGAATTTTCATACAAACCCTCCTTGGTTCTGAAACTCATTAGAACGAGAAGAAAACCTTCAAAACCTACAAAAGAAAAGTACATTTTTTCCGCTGAGCACGTGAGGTCTGGAGCTGGCTGCGTCTGGAGCTCGTGGAGACAGACAGAATCAGCCTGTTCAGAAAGGGGTAGAAAAATCCAGGGATAGAGAGTCCACAAAAATATCCTGATGGAACAGGCAGAGATATCTGCAGTAATGTCCCTAACCCAGGAAATGGGGATGTTGGGGAAGACTGTGAACCACAGGAAGTCATGCAGGCTCTCCCAGCTGGATTAGATGGATCAAAGGTCTCACCTAGTAGGGAATTTTTTTGCCATTAAAAGAGATTATACCCAACATGTTGAAGACAATTGATTACAGAATGGTTTCTTTTCTTTTTTCCCTCTGTATTAGAAAACTTGTAACTGTAGTCCTGAAGTTTTAATCACCAAAGATGAAAATAACTCCAATAAAGGAGACTTTGTGTGGAATTTAAGAATAACACCAAATTATACATGGGAACAAACCTACAAGCTTCATGAGCTTCATGTGTTTTTTTCTTACAGGTGTCTCAAGTTATTGTATCCTTTTTTAAGAAGGAGATAAGTTGATCTCTGGGAGAAAATCACTGTCTAAGAAACCTACGAATTTAAATTATCTGGCATGATTGACAGGTTTTAACACCCACAACTAATATGGAGCTACTTGATGGCAGACTGCACAGTTTACAGATAGATTAAAAGGAAGAAGGAAACTTGTTCTTACTTTAAAGTGAGCCTGTGTAGCATATATCCAGCCTTCCTTTGAATAGGCAGTCTGTTTTTAAGAGAGAAAACCCGCTGATACACATTTAAGAGAAACAGAAAATAAAAGTCAGTGTTGCTCTCGTTGGTTTGTGTTTTTGTAGAGGTCTTTGTAAAGACAGTAGCGTTTAGCAGCACCTTTTTTTACACGTCTGTCTACATATTAAAGAGTGGAAACTTAGGTTTAGACATGCAATTAATAACACCAGCAATCCAGCCTGGGGTAACATGAGCACAATATCCTGTGTTTGTAACCTGCATTGAGATTTCCCTTTGCTTCAAATGAATGCCTGCATTTTTGTTTTGTTTTGTTTTTTCCCCCCTGTTTTCTGTTTCAATCCAAAGACTGTTGTTTGGTTGTTTTCTTTTTTTTTTTTTTCTTCTTTTTAAAGATAAATCATGTTTAGCTCACTTCGAGGTTTAAGCGTGAAATACTTTCAATAGTGATTTGCAGTTTAGTAATCCTTGGAATGGCTTTGTTGGAGAAAAGAGCTTTGTCAGAGATCAGTCTGCAGGAAACAGAGATTTAAGAGACTAGCTAAAATAGTGGGGAAGTTTGGGAAAGCATATCTGAGAGGAAAATGGTAGATGAGAAAAAGCGCTGACAGAATTTTCTCAGATCATAATATGCAGTTTATTCAGCTGGCATGTAATTATAGAAGGTTTAGGTTGGAAGGGACCTTAAAGATCCTCTGGTTCTAATCCCCTTGCCATGGGCAGAGACACATTCCACCAGAATAACTCCAGACCTTCACCCATAGGAAAAACAAAGAAAGTTAAACATGTGTAGGCAGAGCTGAGCTGACAGGAGCTGAAGTGTGTTGAAAATATCACGTGCTATTCACCACTGGCATGCAGAGAATTGCCCCAAATTGTGAGCATTTTAAAATTATTTTCATAGGAAAAGTGTTAGCAGACCCCTATTTTTGTCCATTGACACTCTCAGTTCTTTTAAAGACTTGAAAGTAGTTTTCCTGTCTTTAGACTTCACTGTTATTTGAGGGAGTTTTCCTGCTTTTCCTAATGAAGGGCTTTAAAATTCTTTTAATTCTTCCTGACTTGTGATCAGTCAACAAACACAAACAAATTATATCATCTTATCAATATATGATGTGTTCTGCAGGAATATTTAGGTGTATGTAAGACTGCATTCACTTTAAGGACATTCTTAGTTTAGCAAGAAAAGGAAAGAATAAGCTCCATACCTGGTGAGCTAAAGCACGTTTTGAAAATTCATCCACTAGAGCAGAGCTGTGCATCAACAAATGAGTGCTTAGAGGAGAACTCAGGTTGTGTTCAGGCACAAACAAACATGCAGTGAAGTAGTGATGAGACAGCTGCACCTCAGGCTTGATGCAGCAGATATTTTGCAAGGACAATACTATTTCTCCTGCAAATTCTGAAATAATTTTTCACTTCTTCCTTTTCAAGTTCCCTTCAAGAACTGTCTGCTGCTATCACCCTCTGCTCACTATGCAGTGACAAGCCAGGGAGCACACTGGAGCCAGGATGGTGACACAGCTGATGGCAGTGGCCATGGCAATGGTTTGACGTTTTATTTAAAACCTTTAAGCACAATGAATCATAAGAGCTTTGAGTCAGATCCAGCACAGCTGATTTAAGACGATGGGATTTATGCCCCTGTCAGCACTTGTCTCAGGATGCCTTGGAGGACAAGAGTTTTCTGATGGATTATTGTCTAATTAAAATTACTGCAGAAAGAGGGAGAATCTGTTTCCCAGTGGTTGGAAAACAGGGAAGACAGGCCACCCACTTGAAGCTACCAGATTTTGCGCTCCAACCTGTTGTGGAAGAGGTTTTTTATCATCTCTCAAAGAACAAAAAGCAAAGAGATTTTTGTGATGGTTACACTCCATCTCCAGCCACTGAGAAGATCACTCCTCTGGCTTTTAATTCCCTTTATTTCGAAAGATAATGTGCTAGCTACCTGTATGTCTATAATCTTATCAAAATGCAATTGCTCAGAAATGTTTTAGAAGGTAATAATTCAGAATTAGATAACTCTTTAGAGAACATCTCACACTCACAAGTACACAGTGCGTCGAATTTTTGTTTTGTAGACAAATTAATCTTAGCTCATAGTTTGGAGAAAGTGTTGCTTGTAGCTATTCTACTAGAAAATTATGAAATAGCATTGCCAGCATGATTCAACATTAGTCAGGAGTGACACCTTTGCCAAAAAAAAGTGACTCAGGCTCTACCATGTGTTACAGTTACAGAGGAAATGGATCTTTAATTCTGAAATACCACTTAGAAGTACAATAACTGACAGGTCATTGGAGTCAGAGATGCATTTTTTTCTCCCAGGCAAATAGAAATGTAAAGATTAGTTAAAAGTATGAAGATATAGTTAAAAGTATCCTTATTAAAAATAGTGGTCCCTAAATATTTGATGTTTTAAGACAATTTCACAGCCAGGATAAAGGCAAATCTTGAAGTGCAGCAAATATCAACAGGAGATTGCCTTTCTTCCTGATTTTCTTCAGTGATCTGTTCTCTCAGACAAAGGGAGAATCCTCATTTCTTCTCCCAAAGAAATCAGTGGCTCAGGTCAGTCACTCCCTGGATTATCCCTGTTCCTCCATGAAGGTGACTGGGAGTTTCATGCCTGAGGTTTCTCTCCAGCAGAGTCCTTGACTTCAGGTGAAGCTTGGCTTCATCTTTCCTTGTCTGTTCAGCCCTTCCATTTGTTTTACTCTCAGGAGCCCCTCAGGGATGAAGGGTGGATATTTCCCTGCCATGGCACAGCAAGGGCTCTGGCAAGGTCAGATGTGGCTTGTGCAGAGTTTTGAAGGCTGCACTGAGAGCCTGGCTGGTCAGTCACCTCCTCTCTCTTTAACAGGAATTACTGATATTTTAAGGAGTGCTCAAACCACCTTCCCAGGTTTTGTCTTGTTTTCAGGTCTGTAGAAGATGAAAGATTCATAGGATAGAATAAGAATCACTGAGGTTGGAAAAGACTTCTAAAATCACAGAGTCCAGTCATTAACCCAGCACCAAGTTCACACTAAACCATGTCCCCAAGTGCTACTTCTGTCTTTTGAACTTTTCCAGGAATGGTGATATCACCTCTGGTTCCTATTCCACCTATTCCAACGCCATCTCTTCCCAAAGAGAAATCCACTCCAGCATCTCACTCAAACAGTCCCACACATTCCATGCCTTCCCATAGCATCTCTGGTCTACCAGTTTGTGACCATCTGCTCGTGCTGTTTGCGTCTATATTTATTTTGTGTGTGTTTATATTGGTGGATAATCTCCCACAGGCACCTTTTCCCAAAGCAATGCTCCCCGAAAGGCAGCAGCAGGAGCCTCAGTTGCTGAGAGAATTCTCACCCACCAGTGTGGAGGAAGAACTGGTCCTAGTCCGTTGCTATAGCAATTTTCAGAGGTGTGAATGTGGCTTAATAGTGTCATCTTGGAGCACTATAAATCTAAAGTAATGCCTGCCAAAGTATTACATTCTGAAAATTCCATACTAAGGGAGTTAATAAAATTGATATGTGTGCAAATGGCATTTATAAGTTGCACATTACCAATACTGTGCTCGGTCCCATTGCAATAAAAATCAGTTGCAAAACTCTCGTTGACTTTATGGTGTTCAAGACGAGGCCCAACATCCAGCTGTGATTAAGTATGCAGTCTTGACAATTTGATGGAGAAAAGATAAAAAGCAATGTTCTTACGGAAAACAAAGCTCCTTGCCTGTTGATCAACATGTGTGCTCAAAATCTTCCATCGTTAAATAATACATCAATAATATTATAAAATGGAAAGGAAAAAAGCAAATGTCAAACTGAAATCTTTGATGCATAAACCTGTGCGAGATGATGAGAAACAGAGGCCAATATAGCTGTCTAATAAAATCTGCTAGGTGTATAAACTATGTGTACTTCCCTAGTATATGACTTTATCATTAATGCAAAATTATTTATTGTTATAATTAGCATGGTTAAATAATAGTCTTCAGCGAATTTGTAAAATATACACTGACAATGCTTCTGCAGTTTTTATACATTAGTGTAGTGAGACAAAACAGGATTTAAAAACATGTTCAGCCCGTGTCAGTTTTAAGGTAAATGCAAATCACTTCAATTGTTTAGAAATCACTTCAATTGTTTAGAAATGAATAATATTATGGGCTATTGTTGTGGAAGAAGAACAAAACTAAGGGCACAGGATATTAGACTGCCATGTCTCTGGGGTCTGTTTATAAATAGAGAACCCAGCCAAGCAGAAATAGAAGAATGAGTTTTTCTTCTTTTCTTGTGCCTAGTTTTTGAGAAGAGAGCTCTGTTGTACTTTTTTCCTAGCTAAGGGATGTTACTCCTTTTTAGTTTCTTTAGAGTAACTGCTTTCCCTGTGTGGGACTCAGGAGTTTGCATTCTGTAACTAAGATGTTCCAGGCATGCTTTCCCCCCTTTATGGTATTCCTCAGTGCTGTGAAGGTGTCCCAGGCTGTGCTAAGGTGGTGCAGGTAGATGGGGATGAGGATTAGCTGGAATTCATGACTAATTTCTGAACTGTAGCTTTATGGGTAGAAGTTATTTGTGTTCCTGCACAATGTGTTCAGTCACATTTCCATTCAGTGAATATTGCTGTGTCACCAACCAAATTTTTCAGATCAGAGAACCATAGAAGGGTTTGTGTTGGAAGGAATCCTCAAAGTCATCTAGTTCCAATTCCCTGTCATGGGCAGGGACACCATCCACTAGAAGATACAAGACTTGTGATTTTAATTCAAGAATCTAAGCAAAAGCAATTTTATCCCTTTCTGTAAATCAGCCTACCCAACACTGCAACTTTATGTTAACATACCCAACAACCAATATATTTATTATGTATCAAGGTCATTCTTTATTGCAGGAATCAAAGACTTTAAATAAAAAACACACAAAACATTGAAAGCCTGAAATATTCTGAACAGATACTTTTTAATTATGTGAACTTGATCCTGTATTTTAAAATCATCTGTCAATGCCTCATGGTTGCTTTGCAGTGTTTGCTTTTCAGGGGATGGAAATTGAGGACAGTGTTCTTGTGGCAGTGGAAAATGAATTCAGAAAAGAACAGTAGAAGGGAAGGAGCAGAATTGCTGTGACCACCAGTCCTTCACCAGGGAAATCCAGGGTCACAGAGCGGGGTGTCTGCAGCAGAGAGGGAGGAACTTCATCTCAGAAAACCTTGAAAGATTTTGCAGCAATTCAGCAGGAATTGTCTGCCAGGCTGTGTGGTTTAGTTCGTGCTCTGCAGTTTATATAAATAACACAGATGATTTGCTTTCACTTTGTTTTCCCTTCTCATCCTCTTTCTTCCCAGCTAAGCACAAACCTCAGTCTCTCTTTGTTTCTCCAGAAAGGGGTTGGAGCTGCTTTCCAGCAAATTATTCAGATGTGAAGCAGCTCAGCATAGCAAAGTTAAGCTATAAAAATAACAGTACAGACAGGAAAAATATTGCATGATGGATTCTGATCTCCTGTGTTTTAACATTAATCACAGTATTGATTTTAATAGGGATGACTTCTCAGCATAGTGACTGTAGCTGGTTTTTTCCTTCTTATTTTACTGTGGCTGATTAGTTTCTGTCCCATGTCCAGTGTAGAACTATCCTCTGGAGAGAGCACTTTCAGAAATACTTCTATTTTTTTCTTAGTAAGATAATTACTTGAAGAGATTAGACCTAATAACTGAACAACTGCAGTTGAGTCATCTTGTGTTCTTATTGGATTATTATGCAAAATTAAAAGATAGCAAATCCAGGACATATTTATCTAAGAGGCCTGTTGCAATGCATGCTCATAAACTCTAGATGATTTCAGTTCAAATAATTCGTGAAAAAACATTGCTGGAAAATATCAGGCTGTGATGTAGCCTGTTCATTCATGATCTTTGTTAGGACTTTTTTTTAAAGATCTTTCTAGGAAATGTCACAGCCTCGATTACTATTGACTTCAGTGGTGCTGCTCAGAAATTAGATTACTCAAAAACTTTATACTTGAGCTGGAGTTAGATAATCAGATACTGCTGTGTGAAGGTTTAGTTGCACCTTTACCTCCATCCCCTGATATTTCTTTATTCCACACACCTGTTGCTTTGGCACAGTGCAGGTATTTTGCTGTTTTGCAGATCCTTTGGGTGTCACAAATGGGATGCCCAAGGCTGGGGGATGCAGGACATGGTTCTGTCAGGGGCAGTGCCTGCTTAAACTGAGTGCAAACGATGATTTCTGTGCAGGTGAGATTTGCTGATGTGCATTAGGGGAAGATTGTGCCAAAAACCTGTTAATGCTCCAAAAAAAGAACAGGGAACTGAGTGGGAACAGGGAGAGCAGGGAAGGTACACACAGCTGTGCTGGATGTAGCAGGGAGTTCTGGGACAGCTCTCTCATCTTCAAATGTTGATATCTCTATGTTTAGTGCAGAAGATGACTGTGAAAGTGATAGTTCTTCATACATAAACTACTAAACTTCCACGTCCTTTACTACAAGAACAACCACAACTGACTTCAGCAAGGTGTATTTTATCATTATTAAGGCTGCCCATCTTTGTTAGTTCTTCTGCTGCCTAATCACCATTCTAAATATTCCTGCAAATGTGTCTTGGCTTCCCTGAACTGGTACTTTAACCTCTGGAAAACTATTTTTCTTGATCTAATGTGCAATTCTCATTCAATCAGGGGTGGCTGGGCTTGACTTGGTGACCTCTTGAATGCAGTAAAATCACAAGAGTAATGCTTAATGACACACAGGGCTGGGAATATATTTTAAGATTTGCAGGGCTGTTACTTTCTCAATTTCAAATTTATCAGACAATTAAAATAATTAAATATTCAGTGCCCATTTTACTTAACAGAGAGGTTGGGCCTACTTAACAGACTTTATTAAGCTCATGGGTCAAAATTAATTTGTTAAATCTACCCAAGGCAAGAGATATTGTCCTGTAATACTTCTATTTAATGCTGGTCTACAAAGAAGCCACACACCAGATTTCTAATTCAATGCTTACTAGTCTTTAGAACATTCTTTCAATCCATTTTACTGAGTAAATTTGACTGGGGCAAAATCAAATAACAGAGACAAATTAGTTGCATCTTCTGTTAATCATCGATTATAAATTAGACATGCTAGCTCAACTGAAATGTCTCCAAGGATGTGAATATTAGAGTTAATTGTTTAACTTGGAAAGGAGCTAGAAAGTTTGTTTCCATTTGTCCTGGTTGTAATCCTTTGAGATTAAGGTGTTTGGATTGCCTCTTCACTCAGTAAGTGGCACTGTCTTTCAAACACTCCCTGATTTCATGGATTGCTGTTTAGAGAGGAATATTTGTAGAGCTATTTAATAGGATTTTTGCTTTGAAGTAACTAAGTACAAATTTAAGTCCAATCAAGTAAAATATATTAAAATTAAACTTTTCTTGAGACTTTTCCTCAGAAGGCAGAATGATTAATAAACCACTAGCCAACAGAAAAATGTTTAAAGATACTCTAGTCATTTGTTTCAACCACCTTGAAAGTTCTGCATAGGAGAATTGTGCTTTAATTTGTGGTAATATATGCCTAACACCATGGAAATCAGGTTCTTGGCTGATAGCCCTGGGTGGTACTCTGTTATAAATTTAAACACATACTTTATATATAGATAATTTCTATATATAATATACAAATAATTTAGAGTTAATTTATATAATTTTAATAAATTATAAATATTATAGTAATTTTCATGGTTATGATAGTTTATATTATTTAGCTTTTCATAGAAACATAGAATGTTTTGGGTTGGAAGGGACCCTAAAAATCATTTTATTCCAACTCCCTGCCATGGGCAGGGACACATTCTACTATCCCAGGTTACTCCAAGCCCTGTCCAGCCTGGCCTTGGGCACTGCCAGGGATCCAGGGGCAGCCACAGCTTCTCTGGGCAGCCACTGCCTCATCACCCTCACAGCAAAGAATTTCTTCAGTTCTTTTATATAATTTGTATGTAATATATAAAATTTATCTATATTTTATAATTGTTACAACAATTTTAAACCCTTTTAGACATGGTTTCTTATAGTTCCTACTTCAAAGGCATAGTCAGTCTTTCTCCAATCTTTTAATTAATAATGGGAGGCAATAGGGCTCTTGGAAACACTACTGGATGCAAGCTGAGCATTCATCCATAAAATTTTAATGACAGGAGTGATAGTCAACTATGGAAAAAGAAACTTTGAGGAGCCTTTAATGCAAAGATATGGTTGTGACTTTGTTGACTCAAGAGCTCAGTCAGGGGAAGCAGAGAAAGGGGTGCATCAAAATGAGGTCCATCCCCAAGTCAGTGACAAACTCATGGGACAGACCTTTTCCTTAGCACTGATATGGGAAAATTCTCTGAGGAATTTTATGAAGAGGATTTAGCTCTGTGAATCCCAGAGGAATGGTGCAAAAATAAAAATAATAATTGCGGAGCTCGGAAAGGAGAACAGGCAGCAGCGAGAATCAGGAATATTATTTAAATGCACTTTACCCTTTGGTAAATAGCAAAGTTTTCCCCTTTTCCTCTGCTATTTCTGGCAGTGTTCAGATGTGTTTAGTGTGTGCTGGAGGTTGATGTGTCATCTGAGTGTGCCGGCCTGCCAAGAGGCACAACTCCCAGCTTTTGACAGGGCACGTCTCTCTAAATGCCATCCATCCTCTAAACAGCTGTATAATTAGGACAAAAAACATTTGGAGCACCGTTTATTCTGCTGCAGAGCTGGAGGCACATGCCACCCATTAAACCTGGGGAAGGGGCTTTGTTCTTCCTGTGAAAAGCAGCAAACCAGAGGATTTCATGAAAGCGACAAATTCTGTTCAATTGATTGACATCACATGTAAGATTTTTTCCCAAATATTTTTCCGTTCTGCAAAACACAGCTTCACTTTTACAAGTGCATCTCAGACTCAGGCTGTAATTTAAAGGTGTTGAAGGTAATGAAATGCATTTTTGATGAGCTGAGCACGTTTTTACAGTGCAAGGGGGGACATGACCCCAGTGAGGGTGGATGTGGCTGGAGCAGGGGAGTTGGGGTCAGGAGCTGCAGGTGACAGCAGGGCCAGCTGAGATCAATAGCCTTCTCTAAAAAATGCTGATTTTGAGGCAGAAGACATTTAAGTGCATTATTTGAATGCTTTCAGTAGATGCTTAAGCTTAGAATAAAGTTTAGCACCATGCACAGACACCTTCCTGGGCTGGTGCCTGAGCCTGAGGGGAAAAGAAATTAAACAATGCTTCTAATGGGAAGAAATACTGTCTTGGTGAAATCAATATGAATATTAGAATAGTTTCCACAGGGAAGTGGTGGATTCACCAATGCTGGACACTTTCAAGAGTCATCTGGACAGGATGCTAGGCCATGGCTAGAATGTGTCTTTGCCAAGAAAGGTTGGAGCAGATGATCCTTGATGTCCCTTCCAACCTGGTATTCTGTGATTTATTTTGGCATTTCAAATTATTCTAATGATCAGAATGAGCAAGCAAGTTTAGAAAGTGTAACCCATCAGTGCTATGATAAATTGGATGAGCTTCAGAGTATCTGGTCAGCCTTTCTGGTGATTTATGGATGTCAGAGACCTAATAACTGAAAAAAATTGGTTGAGTCTTTCTATCTGATCGTGTTTGCTGTGCTTTGTGGTTTAAAATAAACTGTGTGTTTGTATCAGGATTATAAAACATTGAACTAAGCACACAGATAAATCTGTGTTGATGTAATTTGCCTCCATTTTTGGCTACTTTCCACACAAGCTTCTCCAACTCAAAATCCCATAAAGGCTTTCTACTGCACTACATGGAGGTTTACTTCTGTATCACATTAAATTTTCTTTTTTTTATTCTTGAAGTGTGCATTTCACTCTGATGCTTTAATCACCTCTAACAGCAACAGAATTATATCTATAAAACAAGCATCCATGATAGGGAAAACAATAATGAAAAGGAGAAATGACACTGCAGGTACCTCCATCTCCTCCAGCTGGATAAGCTGGGTTTTACTCAAGCTATGAATGATACAAAATAAATTGAGTGGAAGATTTCTCTGCATTTCTGGTAGTGGATATTATGATTCCTGATAATTATTCAAGATTTAGTTGAAGGACCCAAAGGTTTGATACTTCTGTTTCCTTACAGAAGATCTTTCTCATGACTTCTGCAGGAATATTTCATTGGCAGCCATGCACTCCATCCTAATATTTTTTTGCATATACATTTTTATATTATATTAAGCAATATGTGGATTATATTCAGCCTACCCAGATGTGTACTCCAGTGGAGTGCAAACTATGTGATTCAACACTTAAATGAAATTATTTCTTTATAAAACTTGAGAAGGTCGGGTTTTTTTCTAACTTTTTAACTTAAATTTAGCACCAGAGAAGAGTTAGTTGGGGTCATTTTCACCTGTTGTAAAATTGGACTAGTTAATAGTCCTCTGTCTGGACTGGAAAATGTCACCACACTAGTGCTGAACTCTGGAATGAAAATTACATAATTGCAGCTAGGAGATATTTTAGTCTTTGCAATATAGATGTTGCAAAACCAACATCAAAATGGGAGTTAAATCTGATGGCATTGTGTCTTCTTCCCTACTTCTTAAATTTCTAGGACTTTGCATAAAGTTTACATTAATTTTTATATAGTCCTCATAACCTGATATGCTCTGCCACATACATCTGGTATTTTTCATGAACTGAGATTATTTCTACAGCCTCATGAAGATCTGCCCCTTATAATCATGTCACACCAGAACAGGTCTCCATAAGATTTGTTATTTTCACTTTTCTGCACAAAGTGTAAGCTGATCCCCTCCCTCCCCTGTAAATGAGACACAAAGCCTTCAGGAAATCAAACTGAATAATCAAGCAGTTAATAAAAAATGCATCATGGTACGTCAGCCTACGTTATCAACCTGCAAGGAAAAGCAATATAAAAATGCTCAGACAATAATCATTTTCATGAATATAAACATTAATGCTAACTTCAACCTGATTGTACTTCTGAGATGTTTAAACCCTTTTACCAGATTAAGTTTTCTTCAAACATTTTTGACAAAATACTTTGTAAAAAACCCACATGATTTGATAAATGATTATGAACGAAGAGATTATGAATATGGAGTGAAATTAGGTCATGTCAAAGATACCTGTTCCACTCACACTTGTAAATATTTATCACAATTTCCCTGTTTTAAAATTAAAACATAAGCTCTGAAAAGTTTTTTTACCTTGCTTTTCAGTAGAAGGGTCTTTCTGTATTTCTTCCAGAAAGGAAGATAAGGACAAAGCATTTAGAATTTTATGTGGTGATTTATGATAAAAAGCCCCAAACAAATAAACATACAAACAAAAACCTACACACCCACCCAACGACAAACAAACCCACAAAATTATTCAGCTTACTTTGGCAGTGAAAAAAGGAATTTAAGTCATTGAAAAGTCATTGCTGCTTTTAATCATATCAATTTTGCAAATGTGAAATGTGAAAATCAGATTGTTACTTCTAACTCTCTCATCTCTTTAAAGTATTTCTCTTTAGTATCAGTTTATTTTAAGATTTTGACTTTGATTCCCATTATTTTGTATTGTTTATGAAAGGGCTGCAACCTTATCCAATATATAGCATGTATTTATATGTGTGATTTAGATTTACATTTATAGCAATAAATTTACAGAAGAGAGTCATATGAACAACAGCAAATTTATCTTTATATTTGCAAAGTAAATGTTGTGGGTTTTTAATATTTGCCTTCTGTGTAATAGTTTATTGAAGCACAAACAGTTTGCTGATTTTGTCAGGAAATGGCTAAAAATTATTTTAACAAAAGAAACCATGTTGATGCTTTAGCACAGGGTGACAAATCGCTATGAAATTCATAAATTTTTGTATTCTGTACATGACTTTTGCATCCAGCCCATCCCATGGTGGCCCTTAGCCTTTGCTCATCTGTTGATAACAACTGGAACAAGGAATAAAGCATTTTAATTTGCTTTTTCATTTCCAATATTCAGTGATGATGGCCAGCCTTAAAAAAAAAAAAAAAAAAGACCAAAAACTTATGTATGACCCATGTGCTGGAAGGTCATTTTCCTCCTTAATATAAGGTTTAATTTTCCTGTGTTTAGTCAAGTCGATTTCTCAAGGGTGTCCATGGAAGCTTAGTCCTAGTGAGGATCTAAATTGCAGTGAATATACCCATGTATAATATTCAGTCTTGCATTAACTTTAATGCAGTGTTTTATGGTACAGTTTTTTTACAGGATATAGTTTAGTTAATGTGATAAAACATTAAGTTAATGCTCTGCTCCTCAGAATTCATTTTACAACTGTTTTTTTCGTTAAAAAAAAGTCACTTTAGAGGGACAAAGTCATGTGAAACTTGAAGCGCCTGGCTTGGCAGCTACATTTAAGATGGTCAAATATCGGTTGCCACCAAATGACTGGTGCTAAATGTTGCTTGGAAAACACTTGTTTGACAAGGAAAAAGAACAGTACAAGCATAAAAGTTGCTTTCTAATGCATTGTTTGTTGTACCTGGCAGCACTTTGATGTCTGTCAAGCAGCCCCTTACAACAATAACACCCAAGACAACGTGAAGTGAGCAGGTACACCATTAAAGCTCTAATAAAGTTCCCCTGTATTCATTAATGTTCCTTGTAATAGACCAGTTAGAAGACAATTTGTTCTTTCTTTCATGCAGATAGTTCTATTAATGGAGCAGAGAGAATGATGACAATTTAGAAGGTACACTAAAACACTCTGATGAATATATGGGCTGAGTGGTGCTCCTGTGGCTGGGATGGGAGGGAAAATAGAGCACTCATGATCTTGGTGTTGCAATTGCTATGAGAGTGTTCAGCCCTTGGTCTGGACTGGTTTGGATATTTAGCAAAATAAACTTACACTGAAAAAAAAAAAAAAAAAAAGTCCATTATTACTTTACAGGTACAAAAATTATTTGAGGATTAATACAGAATCGAATACATAGAGCACATTGGTCTTTATTCCACCAGTTCAATACATTTGTACTGATGTGGAAGAATGCAGGAATTGACACATCATTTGTTGTTGACTGAGGATGAGTTCACCATGAATTTCATATTCTTTAGGCATTTAACTTCGATATTTTATCTGTCCAAAGCTCAGAGCCCTGGTAGGCTGTACAGGAAAGAAAGGTATTTGTATAGTGATGCAAAACACTTCCATGAGCTGCCACAAGTTAAACCAAGGGAGGAGAAGCCCGTGGTTACAGGTTTCAGAAGTACAATAATTGACAGGGAATATTCCAGTCTCCAGCCCAGCAGATCATTGAAGCTTTCACTTATCTTTGAATGTAATTTTGAAGTCGTCATTCTGAGTCACCCCATTGTGAATTTATCCATTGTGAAAAGGGAGCTTATTGGAGAAGTTCTATCAGTGTTTTACAGATTAACATTTACCCTAATCTGGAAAGGGATTTGTATGCATAATATAGAACTATTTGTACACTTAAAATTCAGCACTGGCTTTGTTATCTAGCTAAATCAGGATTAAATAAGTCAAAGTCTAAGTTCTTACTGACTGTAGGTAAGTTTGGATCAGGACCTGCACTATCATCACCTCTCAAACTTCTTGAAAGGTTTTAAGAATATCATTGAACACAGAAAGGAAATGAGAATAATTTTGTGGTGCTCTTGGTGTTACTCTTAGATCTTTTGTGAGTCATCAGCTCATCAGAATAGACCATTACAGGAAGGAAAGATAAAGCTCTCAAACTGTGATAGAGTGTGCAGGCTGATATAAAAACCTTCAAAGAGAGTTGTGCAAAAACCTAAAGCACTTTCCTCTAGGATTTCTTTCCAGAGGACACATAGAGAAGCACTGATGGCTTGAAGAAGGAGCTCCTTCACCTGCTTATTCTCTGAATAGCCCTGATGCAACTCAGAATTTCAGGAACCATTTTGGAGGTTTAACACTTAGTTATCTCAAAGTACTGGGAGAAGTAAACTCCTCAACATCCCAGTATCTCCTATTTTATGTAATTTTCCCTTTTAAAGCATGATGGGCTCTGGAAGAATCTTCTTCCACGAGTCCTTTGGGAAGCAAGTCCTCCTCTGAGGGCTGAGCTTTTCCTCTGCAGTTCTGTTCAGAGTTCCAGTGGCACCTTCCCTCCCTCAGCCCCTGTTAGAATCTAAGACATCCTGCTAAGTAAAAGCAAACAAGCTTTTTACCTTTTTTCTAATTATTAGCCTTTTTGCCCTAGAAAGAAAAGCCCTATGGAGATATTATCACTTTCTATTACATCTGATGGTTCTTAGAGTGATTTTTGTGGATTCCTATTACGCTTTCATGGTGTCCTATTGATTTTGTTTCTCTTAAGGGCTTTCACACCAAAAGATTGTATATAATATAAAGGACAATAAAAGAAATTGCTAAGCAGTAAGGATTATTATTCTCCGTGTTTACTGCTGTATCAACTCCATGAGAAAACAAACCAGAAAAAAAGGTTGAGGTAAGGAACTTATGACCATTGGGATTTGTAGTATTTCCTGTATAAATGTATGATGACCTCCAACTGCCTGGGATGGTAAAATCAATAACAAGAAATGCACCCACCGTTTATTACACTGAAATTGTTATGCAGGGTATATATTAAGAGAAGGTTTCATCTGCAGTGTAGTGCATCATGTTACATAGCTGGACTTTCCTGAAAGCACCTATCATATCTGTGTGGATATTATATTACTCTGGCATAATAGCATTGCACTGGCAATCCAAATTCAGTATTTTTTCTTCTTAGAGGCTATATTTATGGCCAAAATAGCCACAATTTTCTTCACATAAAATATGAAGTGTAATCTAATCTTTCTCTTCCTGACAGAGGAGTATTGTAATTCTAATTTTTCTCTTCCTGACAGAAGGGGATCGTAATTCTATTCAGTCCTCAGCCGTTCTTTACCAAGATTAATGATGGAATTTTGGAAAAAAGACAATAATTTCTTCTGATAATAAAACTGAGCCACGTTTTCTCAGTTGTGAAAGTAATTGTACCATTGTAACAAATATTACTGCCACTCCCTCCAACTTTTTTAATGGCGTGAGTAATTCTTACTCAAGTAAAGAATCTCATTGGATGTGAATTAGCATCAGTCCTGGATGTAGTGAAGATGGTTTTGTGTTTCTTTTGCAACAAATTCTTGTGGGATAAGAATACCTTGGAAACTCTTTATTATTCATCAGTTGAATTCATCACTGATGACATTGATGAAATTTACACTTTCCAGTGTCACATGAATTTATAGACTTGAGCACCACTGACTCGACAGCAGAGCTCAGGCTGACATCAGTGATGCCAAGAAAAAGGAGTTTGGATTCTGAAAATTGATGAACACCTCAAATTTTTAATAAGACCAACGAATGTCCTCCACAGATCTACCCAGCACGCTTAGAAAACATGTGGTGATCAAATAAACCAAAAATAAGTAGATACTTTTGAAAATACTGTTCTCAGTATGAAAATATTCCTTTGGGTATCATATGAAAAAATTTTTTTTTTTTATTATTTACAGGGCTTTGCAACTTTCACACAGCTAAGAAATGGAATGTACAATGCAATTAAATGACATATTGTAGTGCTAGAGAAAGAAGAATAAATTCTTTTAACTAGAAGAAAATGCTACATTTACCTACAGGCTACAAAATTTAAACCCCTGTGGTTATTGAAAATTATGATATACACAAAATTTGCCTTTTCAGTTCCTCAGAAAAGAAAGCAGGGATAATTTAGTTTCAGACTTCAGTATCCAGGGAAAGAAAGAAAAAAGCAGAGTGGAGAAATAGCAAAATGACCTCATTTACTGAGGTAGAAATATGCTGTTTACTCTTTGATGTAAGGAATCTCCTCCTCCTTTCAAACCAGGACATATTTCTTGTTTCCAGGTTTGTGAAGACAAGAAAGTAAGAAGTGGGCAGGAAAATCCAGGTATTATATAACAAGAAAAATTTGACAGTTTCGTAAAAAGAGCTGTTGATCAAAAAAAGTTTAATTCCATTTGGAATATTTTCTCAAAAATACTGTGGTACTTGGATTTTTTGCTTTTGAGAGCCTTGTAGCCTCTCAATAAAGCATAACTCAGCTCAAGACTCAGAGGCATCAAGATGATATTGCTGTGGATTTATTCCCATTTTCTTCATCTCTCTCTCTCACTTTTTTCCTTTTAATTGGGTAATTGAATACAAACTATAACCAAACTGGTATAAAAGGTCAGAGCATGAGTTAGTCTCCTCTTGGGACACTTTATTATGTGTCCTTGCAGCTTTTAAGGATATTTCCACTATGTTTAAAGAAATCCATCACTAACCTGGGCAACAACCATTTATTTTTTTGGACTCTGCCTCCTTGGTTTGTCCTCCACAACCCATCAGGAAACCCAGGCTGTTGTTCTCCTACAAAGGAACTCTGATAAATAATGTTTGCTGAATTTGCTTGTTGTAAGCAGGAAATGCATAATGAATAAAGTGTACAGAAAGGGAAAAAACCTTTAGAAATGAAGATTAAAATATGGTCTAAGGTTAATGATCTATTATCCAATGTTTCTTTTCTTTCACGAAGGCATATCTCGGCTTGCATACGCTGTAGTTATTAAAATTATAATGGAAGAAAATATTTCGGTGGAGAAATAATTGCCAATATTTAGATTTAGAGAGAATGCGAAGTGTAACATCAATTTAAAACTCATTAAAATTATCTTACTAGTTGTTTCCTTTACAAAAGGATTCAGGCTGGATTACTTATATCATGACGAAATGTAGGGAGACCAATGCAATTTTTTGCTGATATTGTCCTTTATAATTGTATTCTAAGTTTTGACTTCTGATGCTCTGTATGCATTGTCCTCTAAAGTTTTTACTTTGAATTATGGCTTTAGTTGTGAATTCCATAAGTAAGAACATATTCATTAATACTGTGTTTCTTTTGGTAAAGAGTTCTCAGAAAGACAACATGTTTTTATTTACTGATGTGATGTTCATCATAGGACTCCTTCCTCCCATATACTGACCTACAAGGCTCAATGAAATTTGCCTATGATCTGCATCCAAGAGGTTTCTTGTGGGTTGGGAAATTCTGTGAGTATTAGAAGGACTTTGCATCCTCATTAATGGCTTTTATTGCATCACCTCTGTTAAAAAAGAGAGAAGAAAGAGAAGGAAGAACGTTCAGCCAGTGGTGGTGCTGTAAATGCTGCTCCTTTGGTGTAGGGAATGCAAGCAGGGGTTGAGCTGATGGCCAGTGCAGATTTCTGGAAAAGCTGGGGTGAACTCAGGAATCTGCTCAGGTTTGTCTGCCTGTTCTTCCCACAGCAGCTTAGAGCTGAAGAGCCTAAAAATTTTACCGTCAAAAATCTCCTCCTTTTGTTACCCATCTTGTTATTCAAAAAAGCATCCAAATCTCCAACCTGAGGATAAATCAGGTTAAAAATGTGGGAAAAACTTGTGCTATACAGCTGCTTTCATGTAAAACCCAACCAGCACAGATGAGTCACAGTGGAAGTCTTGTAATTTTCTGCCAAGCGATAAATTATTACCTTAACCTTCCCTGGAAATGGGGGAAAAGTTAGCTAAAAGTGTTTGAGAAAAGCTAAACCTCCTACCTTTTTTGCTGCATGATAATAGACATAGTTATCTCTGATGACTCATGTTAGGGGAGGTCATGGTGGGAACTGCAGAAGCAGCATCATTTTGGCATTGAATTTGAAATGAAACAGCTGAAATTGTTCTAAATAAATGTGCTTTTTTCCCCTCCTCCCATTTGGGAATATTCTCAGACATTCTTTTTTAAAGGAAGTATTTCACAAGAGATCCAAACTGCGTGAATCAGTAATATGTCATAATAAAATGTCATTAACTTTATACTTGAAATCTGAATGGACAAGAAAATAGCGTTGTTATTATTCAGGCTTAAGTGTAGAAAAATAGACTTTAGGAAAGTGAAATATTCTGCCACTGGAAGTGGTAATGTGTGGTTGATTCAGAAACCCTTGAAAAAAATCAATAGTAACTTTAAATATCAATGAAATATTTATTTGCTATAAAAATAAATATTGTTAGATTATGACACTATGATTTGTCAGGGAAGGTTCCATGTGCTGTCATTTAGAGTTTAAACAAAGTTCTATTTTTCAGTGAAATTTTGCCATGATGGCAAAAATCTTTTGATCAGTGATTTAATGCTCCTATTCCAGTTTTTCCTTTCCTCAGTTTGGTTTCTCTCTCTCCACCTTTCAAACATCTATAAAAAACAAAAAAAGGAAAAATAAAAAAAAAAAGAAGAAGAAAAAAATACAGGAGACAAGGAGAGAACCAATGTCTCAAGCTTCTCACTTTCTAGAAGTAGTTAATCTGAGTTTGCTCTTCAGCTTAAAAGTAATTCAGCATTTTTTTGAATACCAGTTTCCCTGAAAGGTGAGTGTCATTTTGCCATCTCAGAGCATGATACACTGAGTGAATGTCCACCTGCATTGCCAATTTCAAACTCTCAAACTGGGCAGATTATTTTCCAGCTGGATAGACCTTTAGGGCTAATTTCATCTATCTTGACAGAGGTGCTGAGCCTTGAGGGTAATAAGTATTTCCCATTGGTTTTGTGAAAGAGGCTCTGAAAGGATCCTCATCCAGTTTCCAACAAAATCAGTGAAAAAATAAATTTTTTTTTAAAAAATAATTGAAGTTATCAATTTTAAAGGTGATGTTAGAAAAAAAAGATGGGAAAGAAAAAAGGCAATGACTAAAATGATGGAAAAATTAAGCCCTTGATGTTCACTTTCCCATTTCGGAATGGCTGAAGAAAACCCAGTGTTGGATCCAGGCAGTTCCCCATCCCAGCACTGAAACCCTGCTGTGGTTTTGCCCTTTCAAGCACAAATAAAGGAAAGAGTGTTGGACTGTGACGTTAAAAAAGTTTGAAGGTCTTTAAAGAAAGTATCAAAGCGTGTACTTCAGGCTTTAAATAATTTTTAACGTTGTCGGGAACATTCAATTGAACAACAAAACGTATAGAAGCTCAAAAATATCTTGGTTTGTACTTCTGTGCAAATTTATTGGAAAAGCAATAGATGTGCTGTCCTCTGTTATTAGGAAAATTGATGATTACAAGGTAACTTCTATGGGATACAAAAATTTGTGTAGAGTGTGAGTTCAATTATCATTCAGCACATTGACCAAGCATTAAAAAAAAAAAAGAAAATGCCAAGCAAACCATATTGAACATCTGTCTCAAAAATGTTTAAATCAATAGGAAAGGCAAACTTTATTTGACTTGTAGTCACAGTCTAATTCCATTCCCAAATTTTCCACAGGCTAAGTAATTACAATTAAGCAATGATTAATGCTTTCACTAATAAGAATTTTGTTGAGGAGCTGAATATACCATACTTTCAAAAAAAACCATGGGAAAAGGCAGGTAAAAGGGTATTTCACAGGCAGAGATATAGAGAAATCTATAGCAGAAAATGGGTTATTATTTGATCATTTCCGAAATTTGTTTTGTATTTGATTTATGACTTTACAGTTTACACTTCCAGTTTATCAGTTTTGTAATGTTCATAGACAAAATTATTTCCTCATTTTCTGGGAGTAAAACCAGGCGATTCTATTTTGAGCTGGTGGGTGAAGAAAATTGATTTTTCTTCAGCAGTATTTCTTGTATTTACTAATATCTCCTACATTTTTGTTACGCAATTTTATTTCACTTTGTGCTTTGCTCTTTACAGCTAGAGTTTCTTGAGGGTTTTTTTTTACTAAAAGTGATTTGATGAAAAATTTGCAGCATCTTAATAACACAATATTTCATTTAAAATGAGTCCAAAAGTCTCTGATTTAATTCCAATTCAAGCAGAACATAGAAATTTTAGAATTTTTTACTTCTTGGTCACCCAGTTTGCAATTTTCTCATGAAATGAGAAAAAGTAGTTCAAAATAATGAACAGAGATATGACAGGGCATTCAACCTCATGAAAATCTCTTGGGTTTAATTATTTTCCATCTTTTTCTTTTGTACAGTTAAATCAGAGTCAAGACATTCTGACCAAATACATCAATTTCCAGAGCTCATTTTTTTTTCAATAGAAAATAATTTCCATTACAAATCTCAATTGATTTGGCTGCCTCTCTATAGAGTATTTCCTGTAGTAACTGGTTTTATGACCTGCAGATACAGAAAACACTCCTGGGTGTCAAATAAATGCCCATGTTGGTCGTTTACCTTGTCTGTCAGCCACTTTTGATTCTCCAGGAACTTGCCAAAAGTTTTTATTCATCCCAGAAATATTCACAGCAGCAGGAAACACATTATCTAGAAAAATCAAGGCTCTGCCATCCAAAATGGACAAGAGGTAGGCAGATTTTTAGCCATTATCTCTGCCTTGGGCTTTGGAATTTAATGTTTAATTACTGGAGGAATCAACATGACAAAAATCCAGAAGGTGAGGGACTTGCTCACCTGGTGATTTACGACTATGTATCTGTGGCCATGCCCTGTTTACATGTGATTAACTCCAAAATATTTTCCAGTAAAGTCCCAGCTCCATGTTGAAGGATTCTGGATCTCCTGCCCTCTTCCCTTTTTGTTTTCCCTTGCAGCCTGGATTTTCCCTGCCAGACCTGGCCTTGCAGATGACCAAGAGGATCCATCACGTCACAGACTCAGGGACACTTGGAGACAAAGATGGGGTGAGATACTCCAGCACTGGTGACTGAAGGCTGCAAATCCTTAGGGAATTTCCCTGTTAAACTCATGGATTTAATGTGACTTGGTCTAGTCCTTCATCTCTGGGACTCCTCCATAGAATGCAACATTCTGAAACTGGGAGGTCATTAGGCACAGATAATTGAGCTGAAAGGAAAACCACACAGATTGAGTTCTGTTGCCTTTGTTACATGGCAGATCAGGCAAAATCAGCCCCTGCATATGGTACTTTGTACTTTTGTACAGATATTTTATGTGGTAATAAAATAACAGCGGTTTCCAGTGGCGTGGGAAGTTTTCCCTATAGAAAAACCAAACCTGTTGGGATTCTTATTACTTTGGAGCTTAATGCTGCTTCTGAAACAGTTAAAATATTTTACCTTCTGCGTTCAGTAATTGCTTAATATTTACAGCAATTTTTATTATTATTATTTTTTAATTCTGTGCATACTTTGAAAGTGCAGTCAGTATTCTAATGAGTTGCCAAGCTGCTGATCCCTCTGTTGCAGAATAACTTGCACTGGAGGACTTAAAAGGCATCTCTAATTTCTGTCGCTGTCAAAGACCGGGTAGGTCCAGCATTTTACTTTGAAATTATGTTCTTCTTATGAACTGCTTATTAGGCAATTAAATGTGCTGTTTAAGCTAGAACTAGCTAGAAATTGAAATAAAATGATTTTAAAAGACTCGGTGGTAGCTCTTGTTGAGAGACAGTTATGACTGTGCGGCTGTCAGATAGGGTTTAGAATAATGAGACACACAGGTAATCAGCATGAACTGGCAGGAACAGTTTTTCCATGATTTCATTCCAAGGGGACCTGATTAGAAAAAATATTGCTCTTAGTACTTCTGAGCGAGCATTTTAAGTAGGCTTGGCTAGGAAGAGAATTACACATGGCATTACTATTTCAGGCATCTAAAAACCTGGGAAGTATGGGTAAAAAGAGGAAAATCGCTATTTCAGGGATTAGCATTTCAGCAGGCCTGCTAGCCACATGTTTTTAGGACTTGTAACTTCAATGTGCTGCTCTCCAGTTGTGGAAGAGATTCCAGCTGTGGCAAGCTCCAGTATTTGTGAAACAAGTGATGCAAATTAAATATGGGAATTAGGGATAAGGTTGTGATTTCCATCTTGCTCATACAGGTTGGTGCCTTCTTGTGTTGGTGCCTAAAATCTTCAGGCTGCTCTTTGGTTATCATTTCTCATTTATAAAGCTCCCCTCATTGAGGTGGACCTCAAAACACTCCACAACCTTCTTTGTGCATTGAATACTTCTCTGATATGTTAGGGAGTTCTTGTTAACTTTGAGAACACATAAACCAGACTAACATAAAATTAAATAATAAGAAAAACAACATGGACGTCTGAACTCTGTAAAATGATGAATAATCTACACAGAGCAGTACAGAGCAGGGAAGGTGGAGTAATCTGTCTCTGCAATCTCCTCCTCTCACCACTTGGGTTGCAGTAGAGCTCAGAAATCCTAAAAGAAATTTGCATTATAAACAGGGAACAGGAACTCCCCCAAGAATAGGCAATGAGTCCAACAAGAGAAAACAGCAGACCATTGCCAGAGCTGGAGGAATAACTGGTATCTCTTGATTCAGCATCCATTGCCCTGAGCACTGTGCCAGGTCCCCTTTGTCATGGATATTGTGATGGTTCAGCTTGTGCTGCTGCAGGAATGCAGAACTGTTGCTCTTTTCATACTGAATCTCTATTTTTTGTGAGTGAAAACTCTCAAACCAGTGGTTAAAGTGTCTTAGAAAACGAAATTTTTGCATCTCTATAAACCCCAGTTTGGACTCTTCACCCATTTTACATTTCTGAAAGCTGATGAGGTTTTTACAAGTAGCTACCAGATACTGCCTTATCACCACAGTAGGTTCAGCTCATAGGCAGAGATAATTCTCACTGATATAGATTAAGAATAAAATATGATCATTACCTTTTCACTTTTCAAAGAAAAAAAAGCATGATGTAAGGAATCACAAGAGTTCCCACAGATTCTCTTGAAAGAGTCCATGACATGCTTGGAAACATAAAGCTGAGCATCAAAGCCTTACACTTTTAAAAATCTGTCAGTGGAACTCAACAATGCTTTTAAAACTGAAATTGTGATTATAAACTAAATAATCAGCTCACAAAGGGGAAAAAATTAGGCTGTTCAACGTTAGCTAGCTACCTGGAGTTATGGTAAGTAGTGCCATCATTCATTTTAAGGCATAATGAGATGCCAAATTTGAAGGCATAATGAGATGCTGAAGTCGAAGAATATTTATTTGATCGTCATCTCCTATATGCTTCCCGATTAGTTTAAGCTGAATAAACCCAACAGCCCAGCATTAGTGACAAGCCAGCAGAGCTCCAGTTGCCTGGAGCATTGTATGGGTAATGGATTATAAAATTCATCTCAATAGGTAAATCTGTCGCCATTCCACATTTTATCTGAAAAACTTGGTAGTGGTGTTGGTAACATAGAGATGTTCTTAACACAAAAAACCACCAAAAAAACCCCAAACCAAAACATTGGTCAGACTTTGGAACAGGCTGCCCAGGGCAGCCCTTGAGTCACCATTCCTGGAGGGATTTAAAAGAGGTGTGGATGTGGCACTTGGGGACCTGGGTTACAGGTGGGCTTGGCAGTGCTGGGTTTATGCAGACTTGATGATCTTAGAGGACTTTTAGAAGACTTTCCCAATCTTAATGGTTCGATAATTCTAAGATTTCTGGAGCAGAGCACTGGGGAAGAAGGGTCTGTCCTCCCTGCAGGGTCAGTGATGTGCTTTGCACTGTGAGTTGTACAAAAGAACATTTCCAGACCCCAACTCCCTGACAAGCTAACAGAGTGAATTGCCCTCTGCTTGTGGGAATGAACAAGACTGAAATCAAAGACAAGAAAACCCTTTGTGGCAGCTGGACACAGGCAGGACTTCTTGGAGATAAAATCCCATAATCTGGGAGCTGTGCATCCAGAGAGGAGCAGAGGGATGAGCTAAAACTGTGTTCTTGAGCTGGCAGCACCCTTTGGAGAGCAAGGAGAGCTGCTGACGTCTAGTGTTTCCACTCAAACAAACCTCCTGCTCGTGTTCTTCAGGAGCACAAGTGCCTGTGTGTGTTCACAGCCCTGGGCTGCTCGGGGAGCACAGGGTGCAGAGCTCTGTGACATCTGTTAAATGGGGGCTTGGGGAGGACACTGCTCTGGAATTCCCTGTCCCTGATCCCTTGAAAGCTGTGCCTCCAATATCCTGATCCTTGTGAACTCCGAGGCAGAGGGGACTGCAGGGGGAGCTGCTTTTGAACAATTGCTTTCTTTCTCCCCTGGTCTTATTATCTTGAGCCGAGAAGCACTTTCTAAAATCAAGATCAAAAATTAATTCAAGCAAAAGTCAGGCAAAGACACTAGGATTTATTTTTCCTTCCTCACTTCCTAAACCCAACAACAATCAAATTTTACAGTGTTTGCTTTACATACAAGGCAAAACAAACAAAAAAGCTGGGAAGGAAGGCTTTCACAGGTATCGTAAATGCAGTCAGAACACATAAATATTGCATGTCCTCACTGTGATTGTCACTATGCTTCCTTTTAACCAAACATAATTCTTCTATAATAGTTTCATTGGAGAATATGTTTTGCCTCCCTACACAAGTTCATTCTCTTTACTCTGTCTATTTACAGTTTGTGCTCACTGTCTGATTACGTTAGGACTGTCATTCTGTGCTGTCATTATTATCTGGATTGTTTTGTTAGCTCTGTTGCTGTTAGACTCATTATTTTCAGCCTGCTAAATGTCCTGACCTAGATTTGATTGCCTACCAGGTGACTCATTATTTAAATTAACTGGTAGATCTACATCAGGCATTACAATCTAATTCCTTGAATTAGCTTGCCTGCTGATTCTTCCTCTCCAGATGATTGATAGTTTGAATGATTGCCATTTATGGAAAAAAAAAAAAAAGAACTAAACTTTTATGTATGAATCAGTATTTAACTATTCCCATTCTTTTCCTTCAAATTTGTCCTTGAGGGCTCAAATAAAATCATATAACAGTTTAGGTTGGAAAAGACCTCTAGGGTCATTGAGATGCAGAGGAATGAGGATTACAGTCAAAAATATTTTAGTATTTTGCCTGCAATAGCTCTTTACCTAAATATTTTAGAAATATATTTTCTGGCTACTGTTGAGGCTGCCTTTACCTCTATTGCAGATCCTTTGACATGGCAGCTGCAGAGAGACCTTTGTGCTAAATGCAGGAGGAGATAGTGACTTCCCTGAACATCTCTTTCAATCTAAAGGTTACATTGAGAATGTCTTTTTTGCAGTGATGGATGAGTGCCTGCATGAGCTGTATCATTATTTTGTATGGGGCAACTAGTGCAAGTGCTACTCATCAATGAGAATAACTAGTTCACAATCTGTCTCTCCAAGATAAGACACAAAAAGGACACAGACCTCAGGAATGACTCCCAATCTATTACCTTAACCACAAGATCGTTTTTGATGAGGATATTAGTTTTTTTTAATGTGTTTGTCTTGAGAAGACACTTTGCATAAGGAAATTAACTCTTTAAAAAACTTGGTAAGCATTACCCTCCACAAAATGAATTTAAAGCGCGTCATTTTGTGCCACTATAATTAATATTGTTTCCAGCTGACGGTGGGTTTTGACTCTGCAAGGTCACTGTTAAATTGCTGCAGTCACACTAAGCTCTAAGCCTGTTAGTGTTTAACAGGATGGGAGTTTCTTCCCTTGAGTTTTTGCTTTTCACAGTGCAAGGGGTGAGATCTTGCTGCTCTGCTAAAGGCTGCTCTACCTCTTCCTTTTCCCCAGAGCATTTGTTCTCTGGTTTTTAGTTTGACAGTTTTCACTGAGGTTAGAAGAGTTCATCTTGTTTACAGCTTCTCTGGATGGGAGTAATGCATGTGTATATTCATGTACCAAAGATGTAAAAGGTTTGTGTTTTGGAGATGGTTTGCTCACCCTCTCATTGAGACAGCTCTGTCTGTTCACTGTCACAAGGCACTGAGAAAAGGAGCAATAGTATTTTTATTTTTTAATCCATCATTGCCACAGGGCTAAGAGAAACCTCCCAGCATTGCCAATGGAGCAACTTCTGCTCCTCCAAAGGAGGGCAGGTGGGGAGTAGAGAAACACTCAGGCTCTTTGCTGAACAGTCTCAGCTCAGTGAACATGCAATCACAGGCCTAATTGTAATCAAATAAGTAATCCAGGCCCCAATCCATAAACCACATAAGGGCATAATTAACATTAAACAAGTGCCGAGTCCTATTAGGTTTAATAGAAGATAAGCACAGACTAATGCTAAGCACACACTTACCTCCCCAATCTCCACGTCCTTCAGAGCAGCAGCCTTAAATCTCTCGTGTGAAAAGTGGGCTGGTTGAGTGTGGGTTCTAGCAGAGAGCAACCCCCGGGGTGTGTAAGAAGTGTTGGTGTTTAACAAGTACAACTGTAGGCAGAAATATGGAAAATGAAGAAAGAAGTGTACTTAAGCTGGCCTAAATCCCCCTGGGGAGGATGTGTCAGTGTGTAGGACACCCCATGGTTCATTCTGTCCTGTATGAGGTGTGAGAGAGGGTTAATGCACTGCTTCTGCTCGTTGGAACAAGAATAATCCTTGTGGGAAGCTCTGCTCTATGGGATAGGAGATATTCATGACCCCAGGACAGGTGTGGCTAAAGCCCTTGGTGGCCAAGGGACAGCTCAAGGCCAGGCTGGATGGGGTTTGGAGCAACCTGGTCTAGGTCAAGGTGTTCCTGCCCATGGCAGGAGGTTGGAACTGCTCTTTAAGGTCCATCCTAACCCAAACCATCCCATGACCCACAGAAGCAAATGAGCAGACCATGGCCACAGGTGCTCCATCTGATTCAAAAACACCTCGAGAACACCAGCATTCAAAGAGGGCCAGAGAACCTGTGTCCTTCAGCATTTTGATTGCTGCTTTCAAAATGACCCGTTAATGAAAAATCAAATGTCTTAAACCAAGTAGAAATTAAGGGGCAAAAAAACAGGGAAAATAGAGTGGGAGAGAACAGCAACTTGCTATCAGTTTAGTCGAGAATACAGGAATATATGTTAACTACTGATTGCAAAAGACATAAACTATCAAACTGTTCTGCACAGCCAGGGTAAGGACTGCAGAATTAAACATTAATGCTAAGCTGCTTAAGATGAATGCTGTGACTCCAGATTGTGTACATTAGAGAGGTTGACAGAAGACTAATTTCTAAAGGAGAAAATGTTTTAAAAATTAAGCACAGCCATCAATAAATCAGCCAAGCTTAAAATAAAAATAGGGGCTTGGATGTGTTCTGACATTTGAATATAATATAGCTGTAAGAATAAAGGTTTTAGAGAACCATGCTCTAAAGTAGTCAACTGTTTCTTTCACTTAATATCTTTGTGCTGGAGATAGTGTTTGAAGAATTGTAACCAATGGTATAGTTCATGGATTTATATCAAACTTCCTATGGTACTAATGCTACAGTAATAATTTCTTGTGGAATATATATACCAGTGCAGATCTTCAGAGTGCTTTACCAGCATTATTTAATGACAGGCACAATGGCCCTTTGAGGTACGTATTGTAGGGATGGAAAAGCTGAGGCATGGCAAGATATTCCTTAAAGCTATTTTGTGAATAAGCAGAAGGGTAAGAATTAGAATTTAAGAGGACTTAGTTCCTCAAAATGACTGGGGATCGTGTCTGCACAATGCTTTTCAAAACTGATTAAATTATTAAAATGCTTTCATTCCAAATGCAAATAACACCTGTGGGCTCTAGCCCACTCTGATGTCTCTGGCCTAAATTGCTTCTTTTCACTGCTGAGGGCTAGATCCTCAAAGAAGCTTTGTAATCTGCCCCCTTTTAACGAGCTGCTTACATCAATAAGACTCCACAGTACAAACTTTAAATACCTGCACTAATGCCTCTGGGGATTAAAGCCATGCAGTTCAGCACCTTTAAAGAGTGAGCTGCAAATTTAGGTTTTAGTGTCATATACTGCTAGAGACAATTAATTTTTAATAGAAAAGCCATTGGTTTTGACACACTGGTTTGATCCCTTTGCTTATGGGCTCACACAGTGCCATCAAGCTCATTCTGCATTGGGTTTGGCTAAGGCACAGCTATTTTGGGATGTTGCCCAAACAAGAGATGTGTGAGGATCTTTCTCCAGCTGGGCTGAGCCGTGTGCCTGTGGGCTGGGGAAATTCCTGAGGGCTCCAGTTTTTGGGCAGTTACACCCAGGTTGATGCAGTTGTTCCCTCAAAGCCTAAAGGTGCATGTTGGGGGTCTCTTTACAGACAGCAACAAAAGAAGAGGATGGGTAGGGTGAGGTTTTCAGGTACAGCACAACTTCCCTTTTATCTTATTTATGTTCCTTGGCTCCAGACCACTCTTCACTGTAATAATGAAAATTTTGTGTGTGTATATATATTTATCTGAAACCAAAAAATGTCATTAACTTATCTGTTTCCACAAGTAAAATGTTTTTGTTGCTGTTTTACAGTTAGTCCACTAATGTATCAACTGAATATGTCTGTCAGCATTTCTGAAGCAGTTCTCAACACGGTACCTAAGCAAACATATGGGTTTTAGCAGGCAATGAGTGCTGCCTCCAAGGCACTCATTCCTTTCCCTTAAGTTTTAATTACAGCAGGCAGATATTATTTCTGTTGTTTTGATTTAATTGTGGTTTTAATGATGAAATGCTGCATTTGGTTAGGATTTTTCTTCTGTTTTCCTTCTCTCTGAAAATTAAACAGCAGAGAAGTGTGCCTTTTCCTCTGACGTGCAACTTAAGGAATTAATTTCTAATTTCCTCTTTCAGTAAGATTTTTCTTTTCACAGCTTGTATCTTGCATTTGAGAAGTCTGCTTAAAAATTGAATACTCTTAGGTTCCCAATGCAAGATGTCCCAAGAGTGACAGACCTGGCATACAAGATGACAGTAGCTGTCTTTAGCTCTCCATGGAGATAAAACTAAGATAACATTGAGTCATTCTGCTCTTCAATCAGAGATGAAAAATGTGATTCAACACTACAAGAATTGGAGCACTTCAGGGATGATTTTATTCACTGGCTCGTCTCGAGGACGATCAGCTGCGTTGGAATTTACAAGTTCCTTGTTTAATATTCAGTCTTAATATTCAGTAAACTCTAGTCTAATTTAGGGTTATTAGCATGGCTGCTTAGATCCTGTGTTCAATGGGCTCCTCCAGCACTCATGGAGCTGGTGTTTGCAGTGATCCTTACAGTAATCACTAATATTTGAGTTAAAAAAAGAGAAATTTCTCTTTTGATCAGGGATTCATGCTGTTGTAAGGAGCTGTGTTTCTGTGTTAAATGCAAAGTGTTTGCCTCTGACCGATGAGAAACTTCTTTTCCCCTCTGTTTTGTGGTAAATTCTTTATACTTGAAATAAGTTCCAAATCAAAGTGAGAAAACAAAACACAGACACTGAAGCGAAACAAAACAAGAATATTCAGTTGGAGACCATCAAACAGTATTACTGCTGCATTTCAAGATACATTGATAATGTTATTCCATTGTATTCTATTTTATTCGTATTTCAATATTGCACTGAATTTCCTACGTACAAAACATGCTGGTTCTTTTATAAACCTAATGTGAGTCTGGTGGGGTGCTCTGGGTTTTGCCTGTTGCAATCTGGAGGACAGTGATTAGCAGCAATATTCTGAAGGTGGAAACTCCTCTCCTGGGAGCTTCACCTGGCATGCCTGACCTGCCATATGGTCATGTGTCCAGATGATCACTGTGCTGCTCATGGATTTCAGGATATCGGTTCCTCACTACAAAGAGCTCTCCCACATCTTTTCCAGTGAGGGAATGTCAAAAAGTGACCAGCAAGACTCCCATTTTCCTGTCCATTACACACATTTGCAGGGAGCTGTGGACCACATCTGCTCATGGAGCTCAGGCTCTGTTGAATGGTTTTCTGGGATGTTCCCTGATGCAGTTCCTAACCAGGTTAGGTATGTCCCTAGCTGAATATACCTCCAGTTAACCTATAAATTAGTGGAAATATTTCCAGGTTGCCATGCCCTGCTTGTGTCCTGAAAATGGCAGGACAAGGTTGAGCCACTCAGCAGCTCTCCTCCCTTGACCTCGTTTCCATGAAGGGCAAGGCACATGCAGTTTGGAATGGAGTAAAAGACAATCCCATTCTGCAGGTTAAATGGTGAGGAAAGCCAGGTCCAGGGCACAGCAGCACTGTCAGCTTCTCACTGACCTTTTCTTAGTTCTGGGTTTGCACAAGGCAATCCCAAAGCTCTCTGTGCTCCATAAAGGGGTGATCTGCCAGGAGCATCCTGTGAAAGCAGCACAGTGAGCTTTGTCCTAGGGAAGATCCAAAATACAGGCTTATGCTACTTCAAAGTGCTAAGGACACCAGGAAACTTAGAGGTTGGCCCTGATTTTCTTGGCTGTGTGTGGTCAACTCCTGCTTTCCCAATCTGCTCAGGAGTGATGGTGCAGTGCCAGCCATGAATCCAGCAAGTGAGATGTTGTCCCAGTGTGTCGCTCTCTCTGTACAAGCCTCAGCCATCACAGAGCAGAAGCAGTTTCACAACTTACGCAGAACACTGAAGGATTTAGGAGGAGGGCAAATAGGAATATTTCAAACAAATTTTCCCAATTTTTCTCATGTTTTTCTTCTCAGGTCTAAATCTTCCTGTAGGATCTGCACCTGGCAGTGTAATTAGCCAAAGTCTGCAGCAGTAGCCACTTAAGCCACTGGGTTTCAGAGGGCTGAATTTTGCTCAGCCTCCTCAATCCATTTTTTGCAAATGTGCAAAAATGGGATTACTGGGAGGCTTTGTAAGGGTTGTTTTAGCTGTAATTCCCGAAGAGTTTTTAGAGCTGCTAATCTAAGAGCTTGTCTCCGAAGGCTGATGACTCTTAAATCTACCTTGCAGATTTAAATACCTCTCCCTTAATATCCAGCATTGGGGTTAGAAATGCCACTTACCCTTTCCATCCCCTCTCTGCTCTCTGAGAAGGATGATAAAATTACCAGGAGAGACAGATAAAGACGAGCAGAAGGGTTAGGAGGAAGGAGAGAGACATTTTTCCTTGCTCAGCTCAGCTTGCACTCTAACAGGTATTTACAGTCTCTGGCTCGTGGTGCTTGTACTCAACTGTGTCAATCTGCTTCTATCCACAGGCTGACTGTAGCTAGGAGCAAGATAATTTATCTTTCTTGCTCTTACCCTTGTCTGTGTCCCCACACATTAAGGATGTTTCTCAGGCAGCACAAATATGTGTGAAATCTCTTGATTGCCTTTGCCCCTTGTGAAAAGACATTGTGTGCTCTGTCCTTGACCAGCTATTGTTATGCCTTCAGAGCTGGCTGATGGATCCGCAGAGCACGAGCACAAATTCTGATGGACTGGAATAAAAATAAGTATATAAATATATAAAAATCTATGTGCTCTGTGGTGGAAGGGCACAGCTCTTGGTGACATTGCCTGCCAGAGAGCTGCCAGTGCTCCGTGAGCTGGGTTTTCATATTCATGGGCTGCTTCCTAAATAACTCATTCCAGGTGTTTATGGACTCTGTGCATCCCTCCTCTGTCTTTCCACATTAGTGTTTTTGGGTGCTGTGGTTCTTTGCAAAGGTCACTGCTCCCAAAAGGACCAGCAGCATCACTGGCACCATTACCCTTGCACAAAATATTCCCAATTCTGCAAAACATAATGGCTCACAGTAATTTCTTCCTTGTCAGCTGCAAGGATAAAAAATCTGTGATTTTTTTTTCTTTTCCCTTCAGTGTGCAGAACTTCTGTGAGCATTTTTCACAATAGCTAAATATTTCTTAGGAAAAGACTAAGACTAAGTAGAAGCTGGGGGAGAGACACAAATTATTTTCAAGTGGTCATGTTCCTCATTCTCTATTTAATTCCAGATACAAATGGAGCCTTCCACAGATATTTATCAGGCTAAAGAGAATTTTTGGTGCTGGTGGACCTCACACAAAGCTGAATAATGCAGGTTGCAATTTTATATTCAACATCTCTCAAGTGATAAAATATAACATCTTCCATTTTCAGTACCAGAAAAATATTTAGAGATTACAAAGGAGCAATCTGTAAATGAAATTATGACCGTAAACCACCTTTGGGAGATCAATATATCACTCTGGAATTGCCTCAAAATATTTGTGTTTGAGGTTACTGGGATAGTTTGTGCAATGGAGACTCCCCTTCTTCTGGCCCATATGCATAACCTGTGGGATTGGCAAAAAAAGTCAGATTTCTGATTAATCAGAAAAATGCACTGAAAATCAGAGTGCATCTGTGATTATCCTAGCTCTTGAAAGTAGTTATTTAAACCAAAATGGGTCAAGTACAACCAAAGCTAAAACATGGAAAGTCTTTTGTTTTTCCTACATCAATGTAATTTTATGTCAGGAGAACATCTGTCTATCAGTGACTAGAGATTCAAATTCCAAGGTTAGATTAAATTATTCATTTCTATTTTGGGAAAAATGTCTCTGAAGTATCATATACCACAGACATTATTATGCTTTATGTCTGAAATCCTAACTTCTGTCTTTTTCAAATGTATTGGGAAGAGTGTTATAGATTAAGTCCTAACACTGTCTTCAAGAAAATTGTGAGTTAATCCATATTTTACAACAATAATCAAAAGATTTATAGAAATACAGGAGAAATATTGAGAAGCAGCAAAGAAATACCTTTGCAAGCTGACAAAATGTAGAGTAAAATTATATTTAGGCTGAATAAATTCACCTCCTGTTTCAAATGCCTAATACAAATATTAAAATTTTAATTAAGAGAAAGTCTTGTAAGATCTGTGCAGCCCCTTTGAACTCTGCAGACTTCTTGTCTGCCACAGGAGCTTCTTCAGGAGGCAATTTTGGGGAGCAGCTGCTGACAAATGATGCTGCGTGCATTCCCAGCAAATCATCTTTGCAAATGTACAGCCAGAATCCAAATTAAAGATGAAAACAGGGCATAATTAATGCCAAAGTGAAAGTGGAGGAATATTTGGAATGCCTTTTCCAGTTAAACAGGGAGATAATGAAATACATGGCAACTGAAGCTGAAGAAAAAGAACTAGAATGAGAAGAGGTTGTGTATTTAGCAATGTGTAAGAGGTAAGAGATACGGTGTGAGGTCAAAGAGAAAAGAGCTCAGGTTAGCTCTGGGACCTCCTTAGTGGGGGAGTCAAGGCTGGAAGGTGATCTGCCTGTGTCTGCTGAGATGAGTGTTCCAGCAGCCCCTCTGGTCAGCTAGCATGAGAATTCCATCCTTTCCCTATGGCAGATTATTAAATTGTGTGAAACCCTTGACAGACCTCATCTATTGGTGTGAAGGAGGTCAAAACTCTTTAACAAGCAGGAATATCTTGATGTAGGAGCAGTTTTCTTGTTCGCTTTGCATGGGAGCAGAATTCAGTGACCCAAGGAACACTGAATTTGAATCCAAACTCTTTATGAGTGAGTATATATAAATATATAGATAATTTCCTCACCTTAAAAGGTAGAAGGCAAAGGACTACAGCTGGTGAGACATTCCAATACTTTGTTTTTCCCCAGACCAGACCAGAGGGAAGGGAAACTATTTACAAAGCAGCACCAAAGAGAGTGAATCACAAATTTCCACCCAAGCTTTTCATTATTTTGGAAAAAGTTTGGCTATGCTAAAAATGTTTTAGCTTTGATTTGTGGTTTGTTTGTTTACTTTTTTTCTTTCAATTTTTGTTGAAACCTAAAGCTTTTTCCCCTGTTCAGAAATGTTCTGCTTCCCCATCACCGTATCCGAGGTCTGTCAAAAGTCTGTGTTGGCTTCAGATGTATGTGCAGCTCCTATTGAACTCAATGGCACTTCTTAACCACAAGTATTCAATTATCTGCTGCTAATGGCCCATCCATTTTGAAAACACCTATTGCTTTCTCTAAGTATTCTCTTAACTCATCCTAATATTGACCAGATTTCTCTGGAAAAGGTATCTGCTGAGAGTGATGTCAGGACATCCTTTCCCAGTGTAGCCTTTTCTTCATGGGATAATGGCCAAGACTTATTTCAACAAAATTTTTCACTTTTCTATGGTGGTGATTCTATGTGTGCATGAATGGTAGAAAAATGTGCAAAATTTGAACTTCAATGACAACCTTTAGAAAATAGTGTTAAAATTTAAAGTTTATCTCTGGGAGAAGCCAGGGAGGTTGTGGTGAACTCCAGCTTGTAACCAAAGTGCCACCAGCTCTGACATGGGACAGGATTCTCTATTTTGATGTTTCACCCCAAAGGATGCCAACACCTGTAGGACACAGCCTTAAAGGAATTTCTGCTACAGAAAGATTAAAAACAGAGTAAATACTCCTGGGATTGCAAACTTTTCTGTTCAGATGGTCTAATGCTTCCATCCCAGGGGTGATGTGGGTACTGAGCCCCAGCTAAAGAAAACCTGCAGGGTTTGGAACAATCCTGGCTCTTTCCTCCTCCACCTTACAAAGCAAGCCATGATTTTTTCCCACATCTTGCCTTCCCAGCATCCCCTCCATGCAGGTACCTGCTGGCAGCATCCTGACACTGCACAAAAAGTTGAATAAGTTGTGTGATCAGAAACCTGTGAGTGTTTCTGAAAGCTTCCTGCCTCCCTGGCGGCAGCAGCTTAGCACGGACAGCACAGACTTCTCCTCCTCCACCCAGCCGATGGAAAACTGAAGTCTCTCACATGTTCACCTTGACAGATCTGGGTTAGCAGCATCCCTGACAGCCCAGCTGTCTCGTGTCCTGGTGTCTCGATTTGGATGCAGACAGCATATTTTAGGAGGGGCAGAAAGAAGAACAAGAGCAGCTAATTTGCCCTTCTGAAGGAGCTGTGGTTTGATGAAACCCTGCCAGCCGAGCAGTGCCACGCTCTCCGCTGTGCCTTGTCACTGTCAAACAGGTTCTCACTCCTGATCCGTGGCTGACAGCCTGAGACACAGAGCAGGAAATGTCCCTTTCTCTCTGTTTACGAGTTTCATGTACTTGCTAATTACTTCAGAGAGTAGTTAGATTTTATTTCGCAAGCCGTATTATGCCAGGTATTGTTTTTGCCTTTGTTCCTGGTAAATGTAGTGTGTTGTTTTCTTTGGCACATCACCTCCACTGTAGGCTTGGTTCTGGCTGTTATTTATTTATCAGTTCAGTGACTTCACTGTGAAAGACAAATACAAGGTATTGTCTTTGGCCATGGGGGACAGCATTGCATTTGGATGCTTTTATTTACTGATTGATCCTTATTAATATAAATTTCTAGGCTTTAGTCAGGATATTTTACCATTCATTAAAAATGCATGATTAAAAGGACTCCCAATTGCACGTGGTACTTCAAATCAGAGTTTTCCAGATACAAGGCAGCCAAAAGTTTTCATGGAATATTTGTTCATTTTGTGGATACCAAGCAGGCTTAGCCCTTAGGTCACAGCACCCCTGTGTGACACACCAAAGTCTCCTTCTGAGCAAGTGCCACTTCCACTGTGAGCAACGAGCAGTGTTAATGTAAATTAAATCTAATTTTGTCCCACAAAAGGTTTCTGTAGTCAGATTAACCAGGGCTGTGAAAATCTCCTTCTTTGGCACTGCTGGCACAATCCCACGGAGTTGCACTCACACAGATATAAAAGTCCTTTCGCACACAGTAGCACTTCCCACGCAGGAATCAGCTCTTCCAGAACACGTATGTGGCAGCTTCTGTTTGTTTGTGCTTTCTCCACACTTGTTTTAGTTTCCTTTGAGAAGGTGTGACAGAGCCACGTGGAACCTTGTGGGGAGAGGGGAGGCTGGCTGGTGTCTGCAGGGATGGGGCAGGGATGGGGCAGGGATGGGCACTGGGACTCAGCATGGCAGGGACACCACTGGGAAGATTTAGGAAGTGCTGAAGGTGAATTTTGGGTTGAAACCATGGACACTAAGGGTTGATATAGATGTATCTTTAGCTTAACCTCCATGGAAATATTGCACATCCTTTTTCCTTTTTTTTTTCTTCTTCTCTAATTGCTGTAATATATGGAAGTGAGTAAGTCTCCTTTGTTATTCTAGCGTGAAGTATCTTTCACATAAATCATTGTGTCCCTGTGGCCCACTAAAGTCCCTATGCTAATTTGAATTAATCGCTGTGTTCTGGGCAGGTATCTCATGGCTCAGTCTTTCGTTATTCCTATAATTTGTTTTGTTTTGTTGCTGTTTGATTTTGTTTTATTTTTTCCTTTAAATAGATGGGAGATGCCAAAGAGAAGCTGGGGGTAAACAGGCAGCCATAGAGCACATGACATTAGTTTCACAGCTATGGTTATAAATTGCCAAATAACCAGCTCGTGGAAGTGAGATGGTGCACAGGTGTTCAGGCTCAAACAAGGGGATGAATTTCTGTCTGCTGTTCCAGCAGGATGCTCCAGCTTTGTACCTGTTGGAGGAAAGGCAGTGGGTTGAAATAAAGAAGTTATTTATATTTTTGACAGCGCCGGTCTGAAATAACTTACTGGGGAGGCAAAATGGCTGAGCTCACAGGAGCTGACTGGCGAGAAAGAATGATGGCACAAACCGTCCACTGGTGGCTGGAATCAGGTCTAAGAAGGTCTGTTTGCTTAAAAAGTCTTTTCTGAGATCATTTGTGTTTTGTAGCAATGAAACACTGACCTAAGGCTTCACCCCATATAAAGCAGGAGTTGTTGTCTTCATATGAAAATGGATTCCTGGCTGTGATAGTAGGAAAACTCTCATGGTTAGAGATCCCAAATGGGTATAATTAGGTGGGAAACTCAGCAGCCTTTACTGATCTGTGGGTTGCAAGGTAGAAGAGCCTGGTGGGAACATCAACTGAGCTCTGCAAGGAGCTGCTGGAGATCTTGCGATTGTATTCACTGTGTGGAGTGAACCCACAAGGAAATGCAGGCTGGCTCTGCAGGGCTCCACTCTTTGCCCAGGTGGAGCAGGAGCATGGCTAGGTGGTGTCATCCAGAGCTCTGCCAAGCTTCTGCCAAGCCCTGATGGCAATGGCCAGCACAGGGTACACCCTGACCCTCCAGGAGTATTCCGTGGCCTAGGAAGCCAACAGACCTTTCCAGTCATATTGCAAAGCATTCTCCTGGAGATGAACCTTGATGTCTGCTCTGAAAAGCCTTCCTAGTGCAGTTTGGGCTATTTTACCTTGTAAATTTATAAGCATAATGCTGAGTAAGTTTTAAGCAGTTGCCAGTGCATCTTTTCTCTTCACCTTAGGAAAATGTCTCCAACTGTTAGGTTTCTTATTTGCAGACTGATGTGGATGACAACTTGCAGGAAGGTTGAGGCCACTGTGCTGAGTGTGAGAGCTGGAGAGGGAGAAAGAGCAGGAGCAGCTGGGAAAAGGGGAGGGAACCCAATATCTGTGAGGGAACAAGGCAGCCACATGGCAAATGAGGGGATTTCACCAGTATATTTAAATTCATGCTCTGGAAGAGGAGGAAATTAGATGTCATATGTTGGGAAATGAGTGTCCACATGGATATTTTTGTACAGCATTTAAATTTGGTGAATCACACAGTTAATGACTGCGTGGGATATTTCTGGTTGGTGTGGGCTTTGAAGGCCCGTGCTTCTCCAAATTTTTACAGGAACAAAGAGTTTTGATGAATTAACTCCTGCTAATTATTGCATGGGAGGAAGCAGTCTGTCAGGGAAGCATCCAGACAAGGGGATTCTCACATATTTCCTCAGCTCTCCTTGCAGAGGTGGAATTTAACTGGGACTAAGGACACTTCATGTGCGTCACTGAGGCAGAATGTGAATTGCAGAAATCATAGCTGAAAAAAGGTGGTTTTGAGGATTTGGCCCTTAACTTGTTGTGCTCATCAACCTTTGCACACCACTCTTAAACCACTTTATATAAAACCACTAAGAGGGTGTTTGGAGAGCTGGATGAACTTTTATATCTGTGTTATCTAAACCCTGCTCAGAAAGGTCTGTCAGTTGTGATCAGGCAGACAACTTTTTAAAGACTTTCAGGTGACAAACTCCATGCTTCCCACAACGATCTCTTTACAAAGGTTTGTTAAATAGGGCACTGCACTTTCATAGCCTTTGTTGTTCTGACACTTCTGAGTAATTCAGATTGAGTTTCAGTCTACTGGACTTACTGATTTGCACTTCAAAGCCCCAGAAAGTGAGCTGCAGAGCCAGACACTTCTTGAGTTTGGGGCTTAAAAAAAAAAAACCACTAAAAACTTTGGCAATTGTTAGCTGAAATGCTGACTCATCATTTGTGTCACTTTATTTTTTTTAACCTGCCTTGGTGGCTAATTAAGGATTTCCAAAATGAAACACGGTGCAGAATGGAGAAAAGCAAGGAGAATTTGGCTGACAGGAGATTAGCAAAGAGGAGAGTTGGATCTGAAGGGAACATTATCCACTGTGCCTCCCTGAATGGAGCTGCAGGGGTGCACCTGCTTGCTGGGACTTCTGATGAGTGCACAGGATTTATAATAAACTGCCAGGTCTACTCTATCTTTCATGAGCTGACTGAATGCTTTTTTGGTCTCAAGTGAAGATGACACAGAGCTAATACCCTGCTAACCTGTATCCTGCCTTGGAGCTGCAGATAAGCTGCCAAGACTTGATGAAGGGCCACAAAAAAACCCCAGTTAAGCCTCTGTTCCAGTAGCAACAAAGAAAAATGAGGGCAAAAGACTAAAAGAACTGTTAATTTTTTTTTCTTTTTTTTTAATTTGCAAAACTGAACACAACCCATCGCTCAGCATTTTGTACTCTGGTTCCACATCTGCCTCTTGGGTTGTACAGGCTTCATAAGAATTCACATAATAATTGTAGGGGAATAAGTAATCTTTGGATTTCTTAGTGATGGAATGGTAAAGACACTCCTACTTCTGCATTCTGTTATTCCAAATACCTTCATTGGCATAGGAAATCAACCATGTTTGAATTTGTCAGTGTGGATATCTGATGTATCTGACTATTGGATCTCAGTGCAGTGTTGAGCCCTCATCAATTTATTCACATTATCATTGCTATAGAAGGATGGCATTGGATTAGTATTGTTGTATTATTTGTATTAGTTCAACCCTCAATTTGTATTAGTTCAACCCTCAATTTTGGTGCCATTATAGAATTAAATTGAGCCTGGAACCAAAGGCTGAGAAATAGAATTACACAGATGTTTTTTGCTCTCTGTTAAAATACTGACAAGATGTTTTTTTCAGGTATCTTCTGATCATTTGTAATATCCCTGGATTATTCCAATACTAATATAATGATGAATATTTACAAATATAAGCTATATTAATGGGTATGACAGCTGCTTTCCAGCACATTTAGAAATTCCAGGGTGGAGCTAATAAATCCCCATTTTTTCTAATTATCTTGATTACTGCAGAAATTAAACAATGGCAAGTAATTTTCATAAAATCAAAGGACATCCAATCTTAATAGTAGACAAAATTATAGCACTCAGAACAAAAGCTCTTTTCATGATTTTCAGAAAATGAGATTGTTTATTTTGGAAAAATAGTATTTACTAGAATTTACATTATACAACCTGACTATAAGTGGAAGTTGTTCTTTCTAGCTGAAGAATACATTTTTCTAATCTCTTTTTGGGATGTAAATTAAAATTAACAAAATCTCAAGAATATTTACTTTATATTAACCTAAATGTTTTACTTGCATGTTTTTAATACATTTATTTGGAGGCTTTTTGTTTTGTTTTGATTTGTTGTTCTTGTTTGTTTTTCACTTTTTAGACTCTTTGTTGCAACAAAATTTGAAAACATACTTTGAACTAGAAAGCTGCAGATGAAAAAAAGTGAAAACATATATTTTTCCTTGTTTCAAGTTCAAAATAAAGATTAAGTTATTAATTATGAAATTACTGATTTAAAAATACGTTTACATTTTGATATCAGAGGATAATTTTAAATATTTCAAAATACCAATGATCTGTGAAGGAAAACTTGACCCATATTTATGTATGAATTTTCCTTAACCTTGTTCTGTATCTTCTTCCTTTTTTTACTTGTTTTGGGGTTTTTTTGTTTCTTTTGCCACCTATATGGCGTCTGCTAATGAGTGTGCAAACCTAACACTGAGCATGGCAACTGGGAATGGATTGAGATATTCCAAGGGAGGAGAGAGGCACAAAACTGCTGGGGGAGTGTCTAAAGTTTAATTAAAGAAGGAAACTGGAACCAGTGCTGTAACTTTAATGAAGTTTTTAGAGCTCACTAACTCAGGAAGTCTAACTAAACACTTGCAGAAGGCAAGATAATCCAGAAATCAGTAGCAAGACCTTTCTTCTTGAAAATGAAAACAACCGAGACAGTGACTTAAGTAAAAAAAACTTCACCATAGGAACAGAAAAAGTATTTATATGAGAAAAAAAATTCCTTTATGGCTGCGAGCATCATACATTTATTTACAATATATCATTATTATTTCACAGTCTCATGTCCTTTATTATTTTACAATCTCATGTATTAAGCAGCAGCAGGAGGAACCTGAAGAGGAGTCAAGGACCTGCAGTGGTAAAATCATTCATAATTAAATTTGAGAGGTCTGGCTGGGAAGTTTATCCCAACTAAAAGAACATTGGTGCTCCTAAACTGTGTGACTGTTTCCAGCTCCTCAGTTCTGAGCTCCACCACTGAGGCTGTGCCACTCCTGGAGTGAATCCCTCTCTGTCTCATCACAATTCTGTCTGTTTCCTTCTCAGAACTGGGGCAGTTAACAAGATATTTAGGGGGTTTGGCTTTATCAGCATTGAAATTATTGTTTTTCCTCTCCTCTTTCTGGCTTGTTCCCTGAAATAATAGTAAAGTGTATTTCCAGTTGCATTAATGTCTCCTCACTTCTATGAATTACCTGGAGAAACCCACTTTAATTATTTCTGTCAGCACATTTCTTGTCCAAACCATGTCAATTTTACCCAGAGTCTCACCAGTTCAGGAGGTCCTTTCCAGGGGACAACCAAGGACAAGTCACAGAATACAACTAATTTTACACAGCGACTTTTATTTGGTTGTTTGACTTCTGGAATACTCGAAAAAACCCTTTTTCAAGTACAAATGTGGTATTAATATTAAAGGGAAAAAACATCACTATTATGTTGACATAGGAAAGATGAGCATTATGAAGAAAGTATTCATGAATTTGCTTAATGGCCTTGCTGCTCAGACTTTTGGATTAGGCTGTTCTCATGGTGGGATTAAGAGACATCCAGAGAAATAAAGGGCAGCAGCACCTGATGAATATTAACAGAACCCAGACAGCTGCAGGTATCAGCAATGATTAACCTGCCTGCTTTACCTGAGCCAAAGCCCCAGAAAGCTGAGCTTACTGCTTCTGCCACCCAGGTGTCAAGGTTTCTGCAGTATAAATTACCTGTGAAATCGCAGTCAGACTGCATAAAATACAGCAGCAAATGGAGCACAGGCAGAGCGCCTGCAGCGCCGTGTGAGGGACGGCGGGAATTATTTATTCGTGAGTTTCAATCATTAACCATGATATTTTTTTAACTATAGGTTAAATAAGAATTTGGGGAACAGCAACATTGGTTTATCTGTTCTTTTAAAGGAATTTTTAAGCTCAGGTTCCTTTAAAGGAACTTTTACCTTGGTCAAGCCTATTTATTTTTTCCCATCAATTTAATTTTGTAATTTATTTGAGAAAAAATAACTTTTTTTTTTTTTGCTAATAAAATTAATTTCTTACTGTCCCATAAACACAATTCTTTCTGATTGGGACAAGTGGCTTTTTTGTTTTATGCACCTCATTACAACTTTAGTATAATTTTTTATTTACATATACAATGGTTCATTGAACTAAATTAGAATTTTACACATTTTCTCAAAGAAGCAAGGAGATAATAAAGGACCATTTTCTGAATTAGCTGAAAATATCCCCAGTGCCACTGAGAGTTTGTTTTTGGTTTTTTGAGGTATGTAGAGTGAAGCCCTGACTTGCCAAGGGAGTTTTGGTATGGAATTCTTGTCTTCTCCTCATATAACCTTGCAAAAACATAAGAGACCTGGGGTGTTTCAGCCTGGAGAAAGCTCTAGGAAGACCTCAGAGCTCCTTCCAGTGCCTAAAGGGGCTCCAAGAGAGTTGGAGAGGGACATTGGACAAGGGATGGAGGGACAGGACAAGGGGGAATTGGTTCACACTGACAGAGGCAAGGGAAAGATGGGATACTGACGGGAAATTCCTCCCTGTGAGGGTGGGGAGGCCCTGGCACAGGTTTCCCAGAGAAGTTGTGGCTGCCTCTGGATCCCTGGAAGTGTCCAAGGCCAGGCTAGACAGGGCTTGGAGCAACCTGAGATAGTGGAAGTTGTCCCTGTGAGTTGAAATGAGATGAGGTTTAAGATCCTCTCCAACCCAAGCCATCCTGTAATTCTGTGATCTCCCCCAAGATACAATTAGAATTATAATCCATTAGGCTGATCTGCATGGGGATGTCACAGGGGAAAGAGCAGAAAGGTGAAAGCAAAGAGCCTTTTCCCTCACGGGGTGCTGAACTGCCCCATGGCACTGCAGAGCAGCTCCTGCAGCCACCTGCCCAGCCCACCCTGCACAGGGACCTGCCTGACCTGTGCTTTGTGCTCTGAAATAATTAAACTTCTCCCTCCAGTTTTGGGTTACTCACTCCTTCCCCGAGCCCTCAGTGCCCCTCATCCATGGTAACCATGGCAAAGCAGCCTCTCCTGCACAGGGAGCCAGGCAGAGTTGCAACTGCACTTAAAATTCATATCAGAGCTTGTTCTGCACTGACCTCCCCGTGTAGACAAGCCCTTTATGAGATCATCTGCAGTTTTGATGATAATGGAGGCTTTATTTTCTTCTATGAGGCCTTGGGGTGCAAGAGCTATTGTAAATCCTCTTGCACTTGTGCATGCTATTGCTCCTTATTTCCCTCCTAATTCACAATTCCTATCCCCTAGACCAAAATACTGATGTAAATAAGCTTTTTTATTTTCATTTTTCAAAGTTATAGCTCTGCAGAGTACGGCACAAAAAAAATCCACAGACTTTCTTCTTTTCAAGAAAAGTGTTTTTTTCGAGGAGGGGAGCTTTACATAAGAAAGGTCAAATGCTCCCTCTCACATTTGATTCATTTAATAGCAGGATGCTCTTTCTGGCCATCTGCTTATTGTTGAATTAATTGTCAATTAATTGTCTCTTAATTGAAGCATTTGTTTCCAATTTTCAAAGATTAGCAGGGTATTAAACAAGAGAGGTCAACACAATTTAGGGGAATGTTTTAAATTTTGCATATAGAAGCTGGGAATTGTAGCTTTCATTAAACATCACTCTGGTATAATTTGTGTCATTAAAAGTGGCAATTTCAGCCAATTACCACAGCTGTTTTGAGTTTACTTGCTTGAATGATTCCTGATTCCAGGAGTCAAGAAATGCTGAACTCTCACTATTCTTGTTGTTGCTGTGCCTGTTTAAAAATAGAATTAGCCATATAAAGAATCATTCAGAAAGTTGTTATTTTTTTACTGGAATATATAAGTCTATAATAATAATAATAATAATAAAACCCAAAGAGATACAAACAGCTGTTCATAAAGGCAGACACTAAACCCTAATTAAATGGGTTTTAAGGAAAGTCAGGCTAAAAGTGAAAGGCTGTTGGTGGAGGAAGCAAGAGCCAAGCCCTGACTCTGCCCAAGGCTGGGGGGAAAGTCCCAAAAAAGGTGATCTGTGGGACCCAAAAGCACCACAGAGAGACAGCCTGAGCCACATGGAGTGTAATTGTCTTCAGCATCATCTGTGGAGGTGTGGAGCCCTGCAAGGCAGCTTTGACTGATGGATATTGCCCACAAAGAGGTCGATTAAGCCCACAGCAGCTCAGGACTGCTGATAGCCATCAGTTTAAAGTTTTGCTTCTGTTTTACATTCCATTAAGTAATTTAAATGCTTAGATTGAATGAGGCCTTGGTCTCTTAATGCATCTGCTCTATTAGATGGAAATACGAGCTTAGGAAGATATATTTTTTGAAAAAAAACCCCAAAACTATTGTGTTTTATTCCCTAGAAAGTTAGATACTAAAGGAAAAACTAATGCTTTAGTTTAATTAAATCTATAACTTCATTAATCAGTGATTCAGCAGGTTCTGGGGAGAATCTTTTCTTTCACATTTGGTATTTGATATTGCGTGTCTTTTTTTACTGAATAATTTTAGATCAATTTTGGTAAATTTAGAGCTGGGTCTGTTCCCTCTAATTCAATGTTGGTTGATTAACACTCCCTTCAGCCCAGATTTTGGGATGCAGACCAGGAGGGATCTGTTTTGCCAGGATCAGTGCTGAGACAGAGGCAATTGTGTAAGTGCCACAACCATTTATTTGGCCACGTTATCCCCACTGTCTAATCACACAGAAAGATCTTCCAAGGGCCATGCTAACAGAGTTGAGGAGATCAGAAATATCAGTGCCTGAGTAGATAACACTGATTACTCAAAGAATACAGCATGCTCTGTCTTATTTGATGGAGAAGATATGAAATTTGATTTTGATGTTTGCATGCACTCAAGCTGTATGAGGTTGGATGTTCATCCATCTGTCACTGTGTGGGGAAACTCTACAAACTCTGCCTTTACCCAGCCCAGTCTTGCTTGTCTCTTCTCAAAGTATAAAATGTTGTGTTCAGAGTAACCACAAGATGATAGATAGATAGATAGATAGATATAGATAGATAGATAGGTAGGTAGGTAGGTAGACAGGATAAATAAGGCATCAAGAAATGTGAAATGTTTTTTGGTGCTGCCCTTCAGCCCTGTGGCTCTTCTCTGAACCCTGGCAATTCCTGGGACAACTTGCAAAATGCTGAGGCAGATAGCAGGATAACTGCCTTGGAAGAAAGGACCAGGTATTTGAAGGTGCTCAGGGTTGGGAATTTTGGCTTAAATCCTGTGGAAATAAGTCCAAAACCATGGTAAAATGGGGATAGATTGCTTCTTCCCCCGGCTCTGTGTTTTGTCACTGGATTTCCACTATTCTGGTAAGGATAAAGAGGAGGATGCTCAGGCAGCAGGAGGATGCCAGGGAGAGTCAAGGTCTGAGTCAGAGTTGAATGGGATCACAACTCCTCCTCACAGCAATTAGCTCACTGTGTACATTCAGGGAAGAACAGAGTGATAAAGCTTGTTACAAAACCCCAAATTCCAGGCATGTTCTCTAAACAGGAGCAGAGATAAATCTGCTCTTTACTCGAGTTTAGCGTGAGCCACAGAATCCAACAAATCTTTCCTGCCTCAGCCCATGCTTAACAGCTGGGAACCTGTTCTCACTGGGTCACGCCTGCTGGCTGCAAATGATTTATTTGTGATTTACATAAGCATGAGTGGAAAATACGGCCTGATTGCTCTCACTGAATGCTGCTGAGGGGGTGAGTACAGTAAAGAAAATTTAGTGGTTCTACACTGAGGTCTTTCAAGAAAAAAAAAAAGTCGTATTTTAATGACACCTTCACAAATTCAGCAGGACTAAAGTACTGAAGTAGAGGATATTTGCTTATTTTTAAATAATATGCTTTGTGGAGGTCCTCAGCAAGTGCTGTGCAGAATAATCTTGCAGAGAAGGAGGAATATTTAAAGTGAAATTTAAGAGGAATAGGACCATGCAGCTGAAAAATAAGCATTATTTAAACTGGGAAAGGACACATTTTTAATTTGGTTGAACAATCATAAAGGTCTGTGTTCATTTATTTATGTAACACAAAAATAATTTTATATAATATGAACCAAAGCTCAGGATAAGACTTTCACTGCAGAAAGTTGGTTAGTTGAATTGTCTAATGGCCTAATTGTCAATGTTGTATATTTGTCTTTGGAATATTTTATCCCTGAATCCTTTTATAGCTTAGAATTACCTTTTCCCCTAATGGGTTCCAAGTAATATTTTGTTACATTTAAGGATTGGACCAGAATCTTAATTAGAATCTTTAACCCCAAAATCTGACCTTCTCCCCAAAACACTTGGTTCACTGTCACAATTAGTTCAGATGAGATAGGCTTGACTGCCAGCCTTTCATTGACTAATTACAAAAACTAATAGGTTCACCATGAAAAAAATCTACATAATTGTTTTGCATCCCATGTACTGAGACCTAAATGGTTGTTGACATCAGGTCATTGAAGGAAGCAAAGAAAATGAACTTCAGCTCTTTTCCTTTTGATTTTTTAGTCATTTTTACATCATAGAGTGGTCTAATACCCTGAGATGCTGTTGTGTCACTAGGCACAGCCCAGAAAAGCTCCAAAAAACCACTCTCAGAGGCTTTCATTAACTCTGCATTCTTGCAAACTCAGCTCTGCCCAAATTACTCTCATATTTTCCTCAAACTGATATCAGTAATTTTCATCCTATTAGTGGAGCTTTAGCCTGAAGACAGTTTCTAACAAAGGCAATTCCTGCAGGTACCCAAAATGTTCTAAACGTTTTCAAATATCATTGTTTTCCTTTACAACTATCAGGCAAGGTTATTAATAAAGTCCTTATAGACTTTGATTAATGATTCTCCACCACTCATTCCCTTAAGTCAAGCCAATTTCTGAAGCCTAGTTTTTCCTCTCAATTTTGCAATACCTAATCTTTCAGCAAATCAATGCACATGGCTGTTAGTTTAATGTTGCTTCTTCCTGACATCCCTTTGAATTGGCAAACTGTTCAGCAAGACACAGAGCCACGTGGGGTGCATTTACTTTAAATGTTTAGGACCTCATTGCATTTCTTGGTAAATTGAATGTGAAAAAATGTGTGAGTTTTACCCTGGATGATATTAGATAGGTGTCTTGTTCCTGCTGTGAGTAAAATCCTCGCAGAAGAGAAAAATGTGGGATGTGCTGCCACAGTGTAAAAATTGTCTGGCTTGTGTTATAAAGAGCTTTATCTGTTTCAAAGCCATTGAGGAGAGAAATAATTTTAAATTATTGTGTAGGGATGTTCTAGCATGTAAAATCAGAAAAGTGTCAGCTACAGACCACTGGATGTAGCAGGTGACTTGTTCTTCAACATCTGTCAGTAATACTGGGGCTGTGTTGTCATAATATTTGAGTGACATAACACTGTCACCGTCCTGCTGACAGGTTTGAAATGTCCTTGAAATTTTTAAACCTTATCAATGGCAAATTGCTATTAAAAATGTTAAACTGGGAGGCATTCTGTAAGAAATCTCATTTTGAGGAAGAAATTGATATTCATCACAAATAAAAATTAGTTCTTGAATTGCTGAAAATAATCCTAGCTTAACTGCCTTGGGTAGGTGCAAAAAAAGCCAAATCCTGATTAATGTTAATATTCTCAAACACACAGAGCCAGTACAGACGCTTTGCAAGGAGGGTCTTTGTGATTTGGAATCAGTCATGAGCTTGATCCAAGCAGGACAAAGAAATAAAAAATAACCAAGGAGGATCATTAAAGTGAGATGAATGGCTACATGCGTAGAGATTAGCAGATCCACTGGCTTCATTTAATAACAGAAACAAATTAAAGTAGTTTTGAGGTATTTGCATTGATTTTAGTAGCACAGCTTCATATATATTCATAAAGCATTTATTACAGACAAAATAACTTTATTGGCTAAGCAGTATTTTAATTGGGAAGGTAAACACTTCAGAATTAAGAAATGCTAAGTGTGTGATTGTCTGCAATTTTATTTTTGTCCTTTGCCTATCTGCTCTGTAATAGCTCACCTAGGAGTTTCTGTGGGGCAGCAGCAGTGGTCAGAGTGTTTAAATTTCAAATTTGTGACTTTTTCTTGGTTCTGACATCTCAAGTGGTGGTGATAACACTTCTTTCAAAGTACTCTTATGTCCCATTTTTCAGCTTTCTGCTTTTTTGTTCTCCTGTTCAAGATGTGCTCAGTGTTGGGAAGGAGGGAGGAACTTGATGCTGAGATCTACAGCTCCTCTGTGGATGCTCAGGTTCTGATTTGGGAAAAAAGACACCACATTAGATGAAGTTTCCAGGGCTTTTCTCCTTTTTAACATGTTTTCTTGAAGAGTTGTATGCCCAGTCAGGCTGCTGTGAGCCAGCTGATTTCTCACTGTTTGAGTTAGATCCACAGAATCACAGATCCTTTTAGGTTGGAAAAGAGCTTTAAGATCATCAAATCCAACCATCCCCAGCACTGCCAAGGCCACCACTGTCCCATGTCCCCAAGTGCCACATCCACATGGCTTTGAAATCCCACAGGGATGGAGAGTCCATCACTGCCCTGGGCAGCTGTGCCAGGGAATGGCAACCCTCTTGGAGAAGAAATTGTTCCTAATATCCAATATGTCCCTGGCACAACTGAACACTTAGGTGGATATGTTTAGGTGGATATGGGGTTTAGATTGGAGTTGTTTTATAATTCCTCCCAACTGCTCATCTTGGAAAGGGAACAGTGTTACTGCTGGTTTAGGAAAGGGAGCAGAAGTGTAGAATAGTTCGCCCCACATCTTTTTAAATTCTCTTGACTCCCTGATGGAGTAATTCTGTCACTGTGATTTGTAGATGGCATCCAGCTGTGTTATATGTGGTGCCCAGGCACAAGGAAAACACTCTCTACATAACATGTTCTGTGTAGAAATTCTAATTTTTTCACAGTAAAAGGTGCTATTGGAAGCCTCCAACCAATTCCCAATGGGCTTGCTAACGTTATGATTGGGTTTTCAAAGAAGATTTTAAAAATACTTATTTCTGATGCTTTATTTAATTAATAAGAAATTTTATTGTAATTAGGGTGCCACAGCAATAAAAACACTGCACTATAAAATAACTCACCATGAAGAAATCCTACCTATGAAATAAAGGCTCCATAACAGTACAGCTCTTCCCTCTGTCCTGAGCTGTATCACTTAGGTTACACAGAAGGCTCTGATTTAAATGTATGGATATTGAATTCTTCAATCTCATTACAAACTTGAAGAAAAAATACTAAAAAAATTCATTTGGATAGAGCCAAAGAAGACCAAACCTGAGAAATAGATTCCTTTGTAGCTCTTGTGATTGATTTTAAGCCATGCTAAAGGAAGCACCTCCACTCCCCTCATTCAGAAAGAAAGATCCAGGTTTCCATCACAGACTCAGCAATGACTGCATTTTAAAACTCCCCAGCCAGAGAAGGCAACAGGGAGGAGGAGGAGTGAGATTTTTAGTGAAACCCTTTTTATCTCCATGGAGAACCAGGCAAAGAAATTTCTTGGAAAGATTCAGAGACTCTGAGAGGAGTGTGGTTGTTAGAGTTGCTCAACAGCTCCTCTTGAAACCCTACAGAAAGCTGCCTGAGAAAAGAGTGTGAGTGTCTCAGGCTCACCATCCACACTGGGGAGGAGTGGAGAATCCAATTAACAAACAGGGTATTTTAGGGTCACCTTACAGCCTCATTCTGTGGGATGATCACAATACACATCTGTGAATATCCTACGTTTGGAAACTTGCAGCAAAATATAGTCATGTCAGCAGAGGGTTTTTAAATACAGAACAGGAAAGATTTTCAGCCTCACATCTTTATTTAACAGGTTTTAAAGAATGAATCCTAAACTGCTTGAAAATATTTAAAGCTAGCATAAAGAATTTCTCGCTGCAGTAAATAATGGGGTATTTCCTCTGGGGCTGCCTGGCAGCTGGTGCTGTTGTTTTCTCTTTTTTTGGTTAATGTTAAGGCAGTGAATTCCCTTGTGCCAGTAGGATGGAGGGCAGGGAAACATGGCTAGGGGCTCCATGCAGCAATCTGTGTTATCCCTTGCCCAGCTGTCTGGTGCTTAGGAATGTTTTCTGCCTGTTTTGGGTGGTTAAACCCAAAAAAAATTTATTGGTGTCAGTCAACATGCATGGAATTTCACACAGAGAGAGCAATACAAAACACAGAGAACAATTCATGAAACAGCAGAGGACCTATATGCAGAAGTGGCATTAAATATTTTGGATAGTTTAACCTTGTCTCCTGCAAGTTTGGCAGCCCAGAAAGGTTGGTGAGACTCAACCCACTGCATTGTCCTGTGAATGTAGAAATCTGAGTTACTTGCTCTGAGTGTGGCTGACTGAATCCCAGGGGTTCTGATTTTTGTGGATCAGTGGTTTAGCAGTGATGTTAAATAAAGCAGGACTAACCTGGCCCTGCAGTTTTGTAAAGAAATGTAAATAAAAGTGGCTATGGACAAAAAGCGATATAAAAAGTGATTTATCTTGCCAGTTAGTAAGGAAAGGACATAGTTACTGTAATCTTTGATTCCACTACTATTTGCAAGACTCACTTTTGGAAACACATACTGGAGGAATGAGAGAATAAATGTGAATAAAAGGCACATCAGATGGTAGTAAATGCCACACAGCTTTTTGTCAAATCATTTGTGGTTTATTTTTCCTCTACTGCTTTCTCTCCCTACACACTAAAAATCCTCTGATTTTTTTTTGGGTCAGGGAAAGTACAACAGCATTTTTGGGAATCTCAAAAGTTCTGTGCACAGGGATTGTGTTGTAAAGCAAAGTGTGATATAAGTGGCCAATAAACAGCCAGTGAAAATCAGTGAGAGCACTGTATCTCACTTGTCTCCCACCTGTTGGATGTTTTCTATTGTTTCCTGATAATAATGCCAGTGCAGCCCATATAACCCCTATTTTATACCTTTGCAATTAATGCCTTTTGTTCAATAAAGTCACTTCAGCAGAATAAGTTACTTCCGAGGAAAATTAAATAACATTTTTTGCTGCATCTTGCAAAAACTCTCAGCATGTGTTTCTGGTATATCTATTTCTTCTTCCTCTTCAGTGACAAACCCCAAAGTACCACATGAGGAAGCTGTGTTGCAGATATATTACTATTTTTCCTGCCAGGTAGGTGATTGTAATCTTTCAGAGTAAACTCCCCCAAAAATGAAGTGCTCCAATAAATTTGGTGTTTTACAATGAACACACTCAGCATGTTCATCTTTTATATGGTCATTGTCTAGAGGAAATATCCACAGTGGGTAGTTAAGACAACCCTGTAAGGCACTAGAGCAATATGCTTTCTTTTTCAAATTAGGACAGCCAAGCAGTTTTATTCTTTAAGGCTGCTGTAAAACCTAAAAAAAAAAAAAATTAAAAAAAGGAAAATCTAAATGAAAGGTATTAAATGGTGACGTTACATAAAGGTTTGTTTCATTAAAATCTTACTGGGAGGTGATTCTGTTTTTTAACTCTTAGTGTATTTCTGAAGGAATGGTATAAATCTGGGGAATTTCTACTGACACTGAGCAAGCCTTGCACATTTATTGCTTAATTGAAGATAATTGGCCTGGCTGTGGAAATGTTCACCTGGCCATTCCAAGGTCATGACATATAAAGGTTAAGTATCACTTCCAGTAAAATCCTCTCAGGGAATTTAAAAGTTGCAAAGCAACTTTTGTAAGATACTTAATTTGGTAAGAGATCCAATTTTCTTGCTGACTGTGATTTTTCTGTTTTTTAATTTAAGGTTAATACAGCATTTGAATTTATTTATAACACATATGCCCTGACCAAAAATTATTATTAAACCACTTAATGTCACTTTAATAACTGTATTCGTTTTGGGCTTTTTTACTTTTTTTGAATGGTTAGTGAATTGTTACAGCTAGGTCAGTATAACATAATTATTTGAAATAGAATAGCACAATAAAGGTATTCTTCCATTAAACAGCAATAATAGGAAAAAAGTTTAATATTTCCATCAGGAAATTATTCTGATTATTGGACAAAGCAAAATGTAAAATAACTAAGTTCAAAATCACCATACTAAGAAATTCATAAATATTTATTTAGCCTTGCCACTTCATATACTATAATTTTATGGCGATACAGATATGATATAATTTATTTTGTGTGCTGCCATAACAAACACTGTGACTGGGTTAACTCTCAGCTGGCACTAGATTGGGATTGATTCCTGTGAGGGTGAACTGGATCAAAAAAAATATACATTTCATCTTCCAGCTGTAGGTTTGCCATGGGGACACATCGGATTTGCTACTTCTCCATGTGCCACCTAGAAATGAAATATATTAACTTGTATCACAGTCCTATTAGAAAGCAAGATTTTGGGGTATTTATGGCTAAGCTGTAAAGCTTGTTTCTGAGCAAAATGCAGAGATTTCCATCTTCTCTAACAAGTTTGCGTCTCTCATTTTCAGACAGAACCGATTTGTTTTATTGTGTTATGTGTGGTTTTGCACTGCAGTTAATGGGTGCAAACACACCATGAAAGATTGCACAGGTCTTTGTGTGATATGGGCATCTCTGTTACCCCAGGTGAGGGTAAATCAGGCAATTTCTAGTTTGCAATTAGATTGAAAGGTCCAAGTTGATATTGAATATATCAGCATTTCACCCCTCTTCTGTCTGTGCAAACACCCAGCTGCCTCTCACACAAGCCAGCAGTTCTACTTGTGACTGACCTCACAGACAGCTGGATAACAAGCTGAAAGTTAAGGTAGAGTAAAGAAAAAAAAAGTAGAAAATAAATTTTTAAACAATTTTTGAATAACTTGATTATCGGTGTTGGCACAAGAGAGGTGCTGGCAGTATGTGGCCAACACAAGAGGAGATCTTAAACCTCCATAAAACTGTGTGTTCAATTTTATTCCTTTGCCACAGCAAGGCCAAAAGTTTCATTTCAAGGGAAATGGGGAAGGATTTGCACTCTTTTCCCAGTGGCATGTACTGTTCATCTTCAGTTTCCATCGTGTTGTGAGCTGCCAGAGATCATTTATAGCCACAGGAATAATTAGGAAATGTTCCTATGCAGGTGTATGTGTTCTCTGCTAATCACATTTGTCCTTCTATAGTCAGGGGAAAGAGTGGATTAGAGGAGGTGATTTTCACAACACACTGTTAATTGCTCCAGCATCTGATATCAGACTTTTAAAACCAACCCCCCCTTATTACTGAGTTGGTGCTAAAACATTGATATTTAAATATGAAATTCCATTTGCATGCACATATATGTGGGCTGTTTCTGTCATGAATATTCCCCCAGAATAATTTCCCCACTTATCAGTAGGATTTTAATTCAGCATTTATTTTCCTTTGGACCCCATGACTCAATTTCTTTGTGCATGGGGTCACTGCTGCTTCCTGCTGGGAATTTTCTCCTCTGCAGGGCAATATCTCCTGCAGGAGCAGGAAATTTGGGTTTGTAGCTGTGCTGAGTGCTGAGCAGCCACTCCACTCCCAGCACAATCATGAATGGTATCACTGCAGCTCTCAGGAGTTTGACTGATTTCATGAGTAGAGCTTGCTGTGGCACTGAGGCTTTTTAGCTCAACATATATATATATATATATATATATATATATATATATATATATATATAATTTTTTTCCTCTTAAAAATAACCTTCTGGAGGAGGCAGGGTATTACCCAAGCAGTGAAATCCCTAAAACTTACACTGGGAAGTCATGTAAGAGGTTTTATTGGTGGTATTTATAGATCTTTTGCACTAGAGGAGCTGTAGAAAAAGCCTGTGGTGAAGCTGAGAGCTTGGCTGGGAGGACTGACTTTTTCCTGGAGGATGCTGCATCTTAGCTCTGCTCTGAGAGGCTTGAAAATAGTAATACTTATGTGTGATACAGAGCAAATCAGGTATTGATTAATAAGAGTTGGGAATAACCTGCAGTGAGGTGTTTTTCCAATCACCCCTGAGACATCAAAATCATGGTGCTGTCTTTAGTAAAGCTGTAAAAAACTCTGTTTTCTGGCTTTTGTAATGGAGTGCAGAGGACTATCTAAGGGCATTTCTGGGTTAAGCCTGATAGGCTGTAGAAATACCTCAACATGCATACAGCCAAATAGCTGAACTGGAATTTTTTTGGTCTTGTTTTGATGTGGGCTTTTTGTTTATTTTGTTTTTGAGGGGATTTTTTGTTTGGTTGTTTTTTTTCTTTGTTTGGTTGGTTTTTCAACTGGGAAATGCATGGACAATTGCACCAGCCAGATACTTTATTTTCAAAAGCAGGTTAATACATACACCCCAGTGGGGCAACTTGAAATCCTGACCAGAGCTTCAGTGCCTGTACTAATGCAATTATTATCTTTTATTTTTTGGCAAAGTGCTTGTGGGGAGGTATTTGGACCCTTTAGGTTCTGAAATTCCATGATGAAAAGATGCATCCCTGCTGCAAAAGGTTTAAGATAAACTTAGTGAACATGAAGTGCAAGTGAACACGAAGTCACATCCTCATTTTTTCAACACTTATAAGGGAGAAGGTTGGTGGGGAGCTCACAGACAGGTAAAGCTGGTGGAAACACACGTGGATGAGCCCTTGGTTTTAAATTGTTGGAAAACCATTCCTCCAAGGTCAAGTTAAATGTGATTTCTGCCAGCAATGTGCAGCCTGTGCACATGTGTCAGTTCACCTTTTTATGTGCTCCATCTCCCAAAATCTCTGGCCTGTAGAAACATTTTCAGCTAATGACAGTAGGAAGCACATGATAGCTTTACTTCATTAAAATAAGATTATAGAATAATATTTCTGAGGCAAAAACTGGGGGGCAATGAGAGGGGCTTTTCTTCTCTCACGTTTTAGCAAAGGGGACCTTTCACCAGCTCTTGTGACTGGAGGAGAGGGAGCAGCCTCAAGCTGTGCCAGGGAAGATTTATTTTGGATTTTAGGCAACATTTCTTCCCTGAAAGGGCTATCAACCACTGGAACAGGCTGCTCAGGGCAGTGCTTGGGTCACCATCCCTGGAGGTGTTTAAGATGTGTGGATGTGGCACTTAAAGTCTTTCAACCAAAATGATTCAATGATTGTAAAAGCCTCTCTGAATGACTCTGACCATGCCTGGGGTCACCCTGACCTGACCAACAAAGGATGGCACCTTGCAAGGACAGAGGGTCACCCAGGAGAAGGAAGTCTGTGTCCACTTTCAGGATACACCTTACAAAGGAATAAATACATAAAATAGCTTTATTGTGGCCTGACTACGGGGTTGGCCAAGAGGAACAAAGCATTTGTGGATGGCTGGAGTTGTGCTCCTCAGGGATAGGAGCTTCTAGGGATGTTTTAGGGGGGATCTGCTCTGCTCAGCTCCCCTAATGATGGGTAGCAGCTCTTGTTCCTCCTGAGCCACATTGGGCACCTGTCTGGGCTGCAAAGTGGTCACAGCAAAGCTCTCTTTCCCCTGTGTTAGTCCAAATTACATATTCTTTAAAATTAAACCTTCAAACCCTAGCAGCTTTCAAAAAGCTCCTGCCTTTCTTTTTTCTTTTTCTTTTTTTTTTTTTTTTGGGTGCAGAAGAAAATACAAGGAACTGTGGCAAATAATTAAACATTCTAATTTGAGATAATCTTTGATTAATGAAGAAGCTGCTTTCGAATGCTCTTCTCTGGCTCTAATAATTGATCTCTAATTGTCCCATCTAAAGGTTATATATTGCCTTTCCTCCTGCTTGTGTCCTCCTCATGCCTTATAACTCGGATCAAGCTATTAGCAATGCTCATTAATTCCTCTGGAAAATGCTGTGAACTTTCCAAACTGGAAAAAAAAAAAAATTAGTTCTTTCTAAAACTAAGCTTAGTTTTGTACCAGTTTTGAGACTCTTGAAAAAGCCACACCAAATGATGTCACCAACATGATGTGTAATTTTTCAGCTCTAAATTATTTTAGAATTTGCATTTAAACTATTTGAAGATGTTGGACAGAGGAGGTGTAGGAGGATAACCTAATTAAAAATAACAGAACAGATGCTTTTTGTTCTCTTACTGCACATAAACAGGTGGTGGATTTGCAATTAAGTGTGTGATGTCTGAGTGGTAAGTGCCTTCATGCAAAAATTAGAAAACAGTGGAATTTAGGATCTGGTGAAGTGTTGTGATGGTAGAAAAACTCTGGGTTGTCACAGAGGAATTTTACTTGGATTTCTAACAAATTGGGGCAGCTAAACATTTATTTCATTGTGTACCTGAGAGATGAGGCTTCTCCATGAGTTGTTAATTCATGTCTGAAATAAACTGTGTTTTAATCTTGTTCTAGTTTAGTTAGACAAACTCTTTCAACCTGTTGCTTAGCAGCCTTCCTTTTGTAAGGTCAAAGAAATATTGCTAAATTTCATTGGTTTTCCTACTGTTTATTGAATTCTGTGCCCTAAATATTTGTGTGTGTGTGTGGTGTTTGACCACAGCACGACAGCACCAAAGCTTGTGATTACCCAGCATATTTTCTTCATAGTTTGATATTAAAATATGCAAAAACCTGCATGAGCACAGGTTTCTACACATGTCTAATGGATACAATTTGAAAATGTTTTCACTTCCTCTGCTCCTGAAATTTTCAGTCCAATTTCATTAGAAGTGAAATAGTTATTCATGTGCTGCTCTCCCCAATTTTGGCTTAATTGTTTCCAGTCTGTACAGCCCGGCTGTCTGGAGATGTTTATTACCACCTAAATGTATTCTGGAAGGAGAGAGCCTGGCTAAATTGCTGGAAAGAAAAATTCTACAGTCTGACCTTATCAAGGCAAGATCCAGAAGGTTCTTATTTTTCATTTTGACTGCAGACCGTTAGCGAGGCAAAAAACAATCCAAAGAAGTTAACTAAAGTCTATCACAACACTCAGTGGTGGTGGGGAAAGGGGAAAAAAAAAAAGGAAACAAAAGCACTGTCAGACACATTCTGCAGAACAGCAGAAAAAGCATTACATATCCTGGAATGATACAAAGATATTTTCTTCTGGCTTTGGAAAACACAAATCTCTTCCTTGCAAATGCACTTGGTATTTAGGGAATCTTTTAATATTCTTTAAGTATATGATAACACGAGATGAGAGTACGGCATCCAAGTGTTCAATAATCTATTTTGAGTGATCTTTAGCAACTCTGCTAAGCATTTATAGCTTGCTAGAGGGAAATGCACTTTTCAAAGATCACGAGCAGTCCCTATGGAGACCTGTAACCTTCCTCAGAGCAATTCACCACATCCTGATAGGTCTGATCACAGCACAAGGGAGACAGGCAGGGGAAGGGAAACGCTCTGGGAATACTAATGGGAGCCCTGTGGCTGCTGAGTCACGGCCTGGAACCAGGGAGGGACAAACTAAGGGTTACTGGGGCACTGCAAATATCAATAGGGAGTTAAATATTGGCTAAAGCTTCGTGTAGACCTTGGCCAGCTTGTGGTCTGATTTGCTGCCTAATCAGTTTATTAGTGAATCGACCAGAGATAAAATCTGTGCTCAGGGAGGGCTGGGAGGTTCAGCTGGGGCTGGGGAAAGGAGTGAGTGTGTGGATAGCAAAACCTCCCTGAGCAGCACAAGAACCTGTCCTTGTTCTTCCAGCCAGAGTTTGGGGCTGATGTGTCATTCAGTGCAACCTGCTGGGCTGGTGAATAAAGCACAAGGTTTTCTCCTCACCTTTGCCCCTTGCAAGAGCTCTGCTGTGCCCTGGTGGCCTTCTAGCTTGTTGCTTTTCCGTGTTATTTGGCTTTAGAGTGTTTTCCAGGATTTTCAGCTTTGCCAAGATCTGCCACTGTGGTGTGTGTTGTGTGCAGTTAAACCTGCTCAGGGAGAAAGCTGCAGAATGAGTTGCTTGTCACAGGATGTGTGACTCCATCCCCTTCCTAAGCCACTGCTGGCCTCTCTGGGGTGTCACCTGCCACTCTGCTGCCTGTCACCATCCTTTCTGTGCTGTTGGCTCCTCTGCTGATTCCAGGCCATCCAGAGCAGCCACACACTGTTTAAATCAGGCAGAGCCCAAAATTGCAATTTCAGCTTTTGGAGGGTCCAGATCCACATGATACTTCATTAACCTGTACTGTGCTGCATGTGGCATTTGGATTTATTTTGTTGCATTTTATTTTATTTATTTTATTTTATTTTTTATATTTTATTTTATTTTTTATATTATTTATTTTTATAATTTTTATTTTATTTATTTTATAATTTTTATTTTTATTTTATTTATTTTTATAATTTTTATTTTGTTTATTTACTTATTTTATTTTTCATACAGCCCACATGTAGTACAAGCTCAGCTTGTTATTTTACCTCCTGTCTTTTCTCCCTCTTTCCCTCCATAAGCCCTTTTCCAGGTGGTAGCTGCTGCCAGAGCTTAAAAATAAGAATGAAAAGTGTGAAGTGCATTCACTTTTATGGAGCTGCAAACAAGGGACAGGGGAAGCAGGGAAAAGGCACTGGGATCGTTTGTCTGCCTCAGTTCAGTTCATGTCCTCAGCTATTTGTCAGCCTGCAACGGTGTGAGGAGCATCATAAAAGACATGTTACACAAACATTTAGGACAAAAGGAAAGCTGTGGTGCTGTGGGAAGCCTCTCAGTGAGGTGGTGTTGTTATCCCATTACATCTGGCTCACAGCTGATGTCTGATTTCCCCTTTCTCAGAAGCTCTGTGGCCACAGGCAGCAAATGTGCTCCAGGCAGATGGGGATGTGGCACTTGCGTGGTTCTGTGAGGTCTGAGCACTCAGCTGGGCACCTGGGGCTGAGGAAGCTGTGGCTGGATGGAAAGAGGCTATATCTGACACAAAACACCTTTGAGAGGACCTTGCAGAAAGTCTGGAGGTTTGCTTTGCTATCCCCAAGGCACTCACTTTAATTTTGTAGATTTTATGCCATGAGAAAGGCTGCCATGAGAAAAGGGGCTGCTATGTGAACAGGGGGTGCCACATTCCCTATTTTGCTGTCAACCTCTCAAATGCCCCCTTGGCCATCCCACTGCTGCTCCCTCAGGAAGGGACAGGCACATCCCACCCCTGTCCCTGCCTTTGCTAAAAACCACTCAAAATGTCCTTGCTGTCCGGAGCAAACACTGAGACCAAATATTTGACCAGAGGGGGGGAAGAGCTCTTATTCTTTGCAAAACATGATGATCAACAAGAGTGATAACCCATTCCTTATGGCAAAAGCCTTTCAAAACACATGTGTTTTTATGTGTTTGTGCATCCAGCCTGGAAATGCAGGTGAGGGCACCAGAGGTATAGTTGTGTTTTATTAGTAGCAGCTAACAGTAGAGAGACACAAGGAAATTTCATCTATTCAAACTGTGTTCTCCTGCTGTTGGAGCTTCCATGGAGCTTTCAGAGCTGTGAGGAGTTACTGCTCTTGTTTTCTTTATGTGGAAATCCCTTGACTCTCATCCCTTGTTGTCCCTCTCTGGGTATTGCTGTTATCAGTGCAGTGGTGTAATAATTCTACTTAAATGTTACTGCAGAAAAGTAAATAATTTCTTATTTCTGTGATTTTATTTTGTTTTCATGGAGGCACTACTTTGAGAATAGATTTTAAAGGACAAATATTATGTTTAATGACTCAGAAAGAAATGAAAATTATAACTGATACAGAGCCTGAGGAGAAACAATATGACGAGCAGGTCACATAACAGGAAAAACCCATATGTGTTTAGGGAGATGTGCATAACAGTCTGACTGAAAAGAAAATAGGGAAAATCCAGTCAGACAGGCGAAAATGGTTCAGGAGCCCATTTTGGCTACTTAAAGGGCAGTTAATTATTTAGCAGGAGTTACTAATGACTTCTCCATAAATAAATAAAAAAAATAAACACTGGATCATCATGATAGGGAGTTACGTCTCTATAAAGCAAAGTTTAATGGACTGAGTGAAGGCTTTTCCATTTAAACCTGAAGACCAAAAGTTAGAATCAGACAGCCAGAGCAATTCATTCCTGCAAAAAGGCCAAATATAGATGCTCCCTTCAAATCACTTCAGAAGGAAAAGGCAACTCCCTGGGCTCTGGGGGGAGGGAGGAGAAGAGGTAAGTGAGGGTAGGTCTGGGGCATCCCCATCACACAGGGTTTAAATGTGACCTGAGGTAACCGAGGAGTTTTCAGGAGAGCAGAGGTGTTGACGGAGCAGAGAGAAAACAAAAGGGATAAGAAAGTTGTTATAGCAAGCTCAGCAGGGAAGAGACCAAAGGTTTGATGCTGCTGTTTGCTGAGCGATATCTGTGCAGCCTGAGGTGAAATGCATTGTGCCAGCACAAGGTGCAGATGGCATGCTTTAAAAAATAGCTGTGGGGCTTGCCCTGTAAATACAGACAATCTTGGTTCTTCTAACATCTGTGCCTGAGCAGAGCTCTGTGCTGCAGGTGCAGTGTGTGCTGCTTGGACACATCACTGTTTGCTGCTCCTTTTCTGACTGTAAGAACCACAGAGTTTCCCTGCCTGAGGGTCTTCCAGGCTGTCTCATTCTGGGTAAGACCTGCCTATTCCTGTTAAAGAGAATCCTTCTTTGCTTGCTGCATCATTTTACCCTCTTGACAGCAAGAAGCCTCTGGGCTAGCAGTGCCAAGGCAAGCTTTGATGACCTGATGGACCCAGTGTCCTGGCATCCCATCTGGTGTGGGGTGAGCTTGCTTTAGGGTGCCCTTGGTCATTTGTTGTTGTCACACGTCTTCAGAAGAAGGCCTATGTTTTGTCAAATTATTTTGTTACAACTTTTGCCAGTGCCTCTGTGGAAAAACTCACACAGCTCCTTCCAGTCAAGGGGCAAAGCTCCCCTGGCCAGGGCTGGAATGGTGTCTGGTCAGTCTGGGAGAGGCAGTGATGAATGGTAGATGGGCACAGCAAATAATTGGGGTGAAAGCTGAGCTGAAGCAGCATCAGCACACTCGTGGATGTGGCTGGCAGTGTGTGATTTAATGTGGTTCTGAGGCAAGGAAGCTGTTGGTGCAGGAAATGTGTTTTCCTGCCCACCCCTCCATCCCTTCCCTGCCCCACACAGCCCTTAGTTACACACATGCAGAGCTCCTTTTTTCTTCTTTTTCCTCCTCTAAACTGTCTGTCAGGTGCCACTGCCTTGCCATCACTCTCCTAGCAGCTCCTTTGAGAGGATGAGGGCTGAGCTGCCCTCCTGCATCCTCTGCCTGCTCTCTGCCACTTCAACCTGTGCCTGCTGGCACTTTGGCCACCTCATGGGGCCACTCTCCCTTGAACATTGCTCTTGTCACTTGCAGCAGCTCCTTCTTCTCTTCCTGTCCTCTGGCTGCTTCACAGCAACACAGGGAAAGAAAAATACCAAAAACCCCAGACCATTTTACTATTTCTGCAGCTACAAAAACATATCTAGGCTATATGTTTGCTGCTGTTTGAGCCTTGAATTTAGGGGCAAAGGTTTTTGGCTCTGATTTTCTTTCATCCCATCAGAAGGGTTGAGAAGAATAGCTGGGAAGAAAGGGGTCAATATTCCAATTCTCATAAAAGTCTGCAAACATATGGCCTTTGCCAGCACAGCTGCTTTCCTGCCACCGTCTACAATCAAGGTTAAAACGCATGATGCTCATTCAAAGGGAAATGCAGTGGGAAAATTTTCACTCCACTGTTTGTGTAGTTTTATTTCCAAAGGCAAATTGAAAAGTTGCAGTGTATTTCAGCTTGGTTTGACCTAAATGGGCAACCAAATAAGAAATAAATGTCCTTTTGGGCTGAGTTTGACTTTGGATCCCTTTTGCTTCAGAAGCTGATGTGCCACAATCTCCTGCTTCTTTCTCAGACCAGACTCCTGGTGAGATAAAGTTCCATGAATCCCATTGTCTTGCTGGTGGAGTAAATAAACTGAGTTAGTGGAAAGCCCTAGAAAAAATCATTTGACAGTGTGAAACAGGGCAATGATACTGCAGGAACTGATGGATAGAGGTCAACCCTATTTTGGGTCAATATTAAGTGCTCTCTGGTTGTTTTGCTGGGCTTTTTTCTAGCAAAGAAGATGAAATGTTACAGTTCAAGAGTGCTTACTGAAAATGGAAATCCAGATAATAAACAAGCATTACTGCAGGGGTCTGGGCACACAGAACTCCAGGATGGAAATGTATCTCTCTGAATCACATTGTTAGTTCACAACTCTGACCCTCTTGCCCCTATATCTCTCCTTGCTGTTGCATTATATTTTTTGTGTTTTTTCTTTTTTTCCCCCCCTCCTCTGAAGCTTCAGAGGCTGAATAGGGAGGAACAATTTTTCTTGTTCCATATTCCTGAGTTCTAGCTGTGTGTAGGAGCAGGTGCCAATCAAGCTGGAATGGAGGGGATTGAGCAAACACATGGCTGGTTTGAGATAATGTTTATAAAGAGCAAAGAGAGATATCAGCTCTGTTCTATTCTAATTTCACCTTCATTCTCCTGTTTTCCACCATGGCAAACCTGCATTCCATGTAAATTCTCACCACTCCCTCTGCCATGTGGTTGCAAACACCACTGACTTCTTGCTGTTCTGCTGTCAGTTGTCTCCTTCACGGAAGTGAAAGAATTTGGTCTAAAGCCACTGTCATTACAACTATGTTTATATTCTCATGCCCATATGGAAAAGGGGGTGCCTTCTGAATTTAATCAGAGGTTTAAATTCTGCCACAGTGACAAAGGTAAAGACAATAATAAAAGAAATAATGATATATATACCTGGGTTCTGGTGAACTCAGAGATCATGTGTCTGATGGGGTCAGAGTCTGGGGAGCCAGCACGTGACTGTGGCTGTTTCTTCATGCAACAACAAGTATTTGCACAGGAGCTTCATCACCCTCCCTCTCCCAGGAACGGCTGCCGACCGCAGGGTAATGTGGTTTCACTGTAGAGGAGAAAAAAATGAGTTTTCGATGTAAAATTACTTTTAGCACCATAACGCTTCTTGACATGAAGGTCAATAAGTGCCTAAATTACTCTAAGTAACTGAGTTTATTATAATTCCTCTCTGTCACATTCCCTTGCTGCAGCTGTGACACTGTGCTGTATAACTTATTTAATTATACAGTGGTGGTTGCTGCTGTGCGTCTGTTGTCAGGGATGTTATGAATATTTAGATTTTTCTTTCTCTCCAGCTCTGTAATTTAAACAAATTCACTGAAGTGTATTTAACCTGAAGTAATCTAGGCTGCATGCTGCTTTGGGCTGTGCAGTTTTAGGAACTTCCTTCTGCAAAATCCTATTCAACCAAAGCAAGCTCTTTGGAGTAAAGAGGGGAAGAGAATCAGCTGTGCAGTTCTGTAGTTCCTCTTGTGTTTGTTTTCTAAACCAACCTCAATTACGGTGCTATTGGTGCTTTCAGTGGGTGTATTTTGACAGCCTGGACCTGTGCTGCAAGCTTCCCACTCCCACGTGTGCAAACCCCCAGTTTTCCTTCCCAAGGGCTCATTTGGACCTCATCCCCAGCATATCAAAGGTCTGTGGGCTGAGCTGTGTTTAGCAACCTGGGAAGCAGCTATTGGAGGGCAGGAAAGTGCAGGACAGGCTGTTTTTTCCAGGATTCTTTTCCCTCTGAGGATTTTGATAGAACGTAAAGTAGGGATTCATTGTGTGCCTGTCAGCACTGTGCTGGGTGGGAAGACTGTGAGTAACATCTTGGAATATTTAAAGAAAATGTTTAAGGGGAGGGTTAAGAGAAATATGTTTTTTTAAAAAAGAGACATCAAGACAGAGGGGAGATCCGTAAAGATACAAGCAGATCTAAAATAGGCCAAATTATCATTCTTATAATTAAGCCTAATGGACCTTCCTGAGAAAGTTTGATAAGATGACTTGCTAATATTCACAATTTTTTTTTAAATTTAGTCAGTAAATTATGCATAAAGGACAAATCTGAAATAATCACCCAGACATTCACATCACTTGTGCCTGACTAATTCTCATCCATTGTCTTTCAGAACTTTAAAATGGGAAATAAGTAGTAGGGGGCAATGACTGTGCTGATAAAGTAAGGAAAAATGACTGTTTTCGTAATTTAAGTTGCATGTGATCTTTTGAATAGGAAAGATTGCCTACAGTCATATGAGTTTTTACATTGAATCAGGGTGTAATACAAACAAGTCCTGTGGAAGAGTCAAAAGAGCAAAGAAAGAAGAAAAAAGTAAAATAAGATATTGATTTCACATCATTTGTTAAGTCAAAAATTGTAATAAAGTTTCAAGGAAAGGAAGAAAAAAAACTGCTCTAGTGGAAGCTGTCCCTGTCCATGGCAGGGGTTGGAGCAAATTGGTCTTTAAGATTCCTTCCAACCCAAACCCTCCTGGGTTTATATGAAAACACCTGAATTAACTTTTTTTAGAGTGGGTGGTAGAGACAAATTGTTTCTCTTAATTTTTTTTTCCTCATAGCTCTATGAAAAAAAAAATCCTTGTAAAGAGCCACATATATTAAAGTGGGAAATGCATTTTGCACTGTTGGCTCTGAATTTTGGTTTGAAGAGGTTACTGAATATTGTGTTCAGCTGTTCATATACAAATGTGTTTGCTCTACATGTAAAAAACAACAAATGACTCATGAATTATTGTAAAATAATTGCACAGGACTCTATTCTGCAAATAATAAAAAAATACAATAATGCCAGTCAGAGTAAACAGGGGGAAACCAACCCCAGAAATTCTGGGATTCCTCTCTATGAAGCCTAATTCCCACTCAAAGGACAAAAGTACTTTCTTATTCTGATCTCAGAAATGGATCTCTGGGATTTCATTCCTCAATAGGATTTTGATTGATTTTATTTCGGTAGATTTATCTTATTTCATAATGTTTGTATTAAATCAGATACCTCTGAGCACTTAATCTTTTCTAACTTCCAGATCTTTGTATTTAATATTATATTTGCTGTCAAAATCTAATATCAATAAGAATCACAATAAATGTAAGTCATTGATCAGATGCAGCAAACCCCAGCAATGGCAGGGAACCAAAAGCCTGATCCAGAAATTGCTGTCTGTAATAGAGACACCTATTGACTGCAGTGGGGTTTGGGTCAGGCCTCAAATGGAAACAAAACCCATCTGTGCTGGCCAGGCAGGTCAGTGGATGACCTGGGAAATGATGGCCATTAATCCACTGCAATAACTGGGTGTTCTTGCTGGAAAATGGTGACTGCTGAGATAAATAATAGGAAACTGTGCTGTGTTCACACGGTGTAGGGCAGGGCATCGACAGGCTGGATAAGAATATGGTTATGATACCAAATAATCCTTCAAGCATCCTTATCATCCACCTCCTGATCACAAATTCCAGGGCAATTACCTCAGTGGTCCCAGGAGATAAGTATTGGATTCTCCCAAACCTCCTTCAGGCTGGATTCAGGAGAGGACAGAGGTGATGGCAAAACCAAAGCTCCATGGTCTTTTTCCTAGGGACCATGGGGGCTGAGATCACTGAACAAATATTCTTAACTCAAGAGGGCTGAAAAGGCTCCTTCCCTTATTTCAGGAGGTATGTCACTAGGGATCAAAACAAAAAAATTCAAAAATATACAGGCATTAACTTGAGTGGGAAGGAGATTGTACAGAAAATACTGCACAGGCAACTGTGTGGTTCTTTTCCCTAGAAGGAGACAGGGAGACATGGTTTTCAGTTTGTCCTCTCAGGTTATTTTAAATACAATTTGCATTAAATACTCATTATTAAAAATAGAGGACTTTATTATGTATGTGCTGGACGTGCTTTGATAATGGGATCAGGACATCCATGCTGGAGTTGTAAATCAAACAAACAAGCCTTTGGAAATAAAATCTAGCTTTGCTTTCCAAGTGCTGATCCTAGTATTGCTTGGAAATAAACCCTCATTTAGTGGTTAAGCCCATGGGTTCTTAAAATTTGTAATTCAGAGAAGTGAAACTGTGAATTGCCTTCACACCCAACTACCAGTCTGGGTGTAACCATCTAGAAACCTGGAAAGGCACTCTGAGAATCAAGATGCTGAATTTCTTCTTCCCCCCCAAAATATTTTTGTCATTTTATTTTCCTTTTTACCATCTAAAGGATGATTAGGGCGAATGAGTGGGAATGATAAATTTGGCAACAATGAGGAGGTGTGAACAACCTGTGTGGAGACAGCATAAAAATAGGATGTCTCCAATAACTCCTAGGGGAGAGTGAACATTAGCTAAATGAAAACTGTTGTTTTAAAGAACTCTGCTGGTTTTGGGGTGTTTTTTCTGAGGGGGGAGAGGGTTTAAGGGTTTTTTTGGGGGTTGGTTTTTTTGTTTGGGTTTTTTTTTGTTTGGTTTTGGTTTTTTTTTGTTTTGTTTTTTGTTTTTGTTTTACTTTTGTTTGATTTGGTTTGGTTTTTTTTACTGCATTCTGATGGGAGGGGAAAAATTGTTACTGTGTGAGATATCAAGCCTGGAGGGGAAAAAGATGTTCCCATCATAAACCAAATGATTAAAGCAGGTAAATAGCATCATGCTGGCCATTTGGCCAGGGTATAAACAGGTTTGGGTTAATTGGCACCAAGGAGGCCGTGCTGTTTAGGGATTTATATTTAAATACCAACCATTGTACTTCCCATATGTGTTGACAAAGCTCTTCTCAATAGTCATCTGTTGTTCTATCCACAGCTTGTTTCTGGATAACTGTATTTAGGATATTTTGGCTTCAAGAAACGAGAGCTTATGGAAGATATGTGCTTAAGGAGTTTTCTTTCTCAAGCAGAGAGGAAAAACGATATTCTCTGGTGGCTCTGTGCTGCATATGATGAGCTAATCTGTCCTATTTCATCCTATCCCCTCGAGTGTTCCTTTGCTCCAAGACTCTTGGGGATGTTGAAAAGGCAGAGAATGTTGTGTGGTGTAAATACACATTTCTCTAAACTGGAGGAGCCACCAAGCACCTCGCTGAGCCTCTTGGCTGCCACAAAACACAGCAGTGAAATCTTGCCCTAAAGTGCAGAATATGTGTTGCAAACCTTCTCTGCCAACTGTAAGGCCAAGTGCTGGGAGGAACACAGTGGTGTCTGTGAGCATTACAGTGACAGGACTGTTTTCATAGCGAGATCGATGAGCTTGTAAATTCTGCAGTTCATTTTGGGTGTTCTCTTAGAATGCATAGTCTGTAATATTTCTGATTTCACTTGGGCTTCTCCCCAGCCTGAGGAGGAACTGAACTAAACCAGCAGGATATTTGGTGTAGCTAAAAGGAAATATTAATTCCAGGTCGTGATCTTGAAAGCTGTATTTGCCTGACACCTGCATCCTGCCTGCTCTGCCCTTACACATGAACACAGCCAAATACAAACACCCCCTCCAATTTCTGAGGCAAAAAATGCTGAAAGAGGCTGAACATTGCACAGCCTGAAAACAACTTCAGTGTGTCTGTGCACCTGCTATTCTTAGGAGCTCAGACTGCAGAAGCAATAATGCTGCCTCTGGCTTTGACATCTCCAAACTGTGAGTGACACTCCAGCGTTTGGAACTGCTGTCAGTCTGGCAGGAGAACTCAGAAGAGGCTGATAAAGCTTAAAAAGGGAAGAGCTTTGTATCTATAGAGGGAAAAGAAAAAAGCCTTTGGGGGTTACAGCAATGTGTTGCCTTGGAAATATTTGATCAGGTTTACCATTCTATTCAGACACTTTTCACTTTTTTAAAAAGCTTTAAATCAAGTAAGTTTGGGTCTTGAATGATGCAGCTTTAGTGGCTGCTTATCAGGCACTCGTGCCTATGCAAACTGCAGAAGCTAAACTGGCATTTCTGATTTTCAGGTGAAATTGAATGACCTGAAAATGGATCCATCTTCTGGTGTGCTCCCAGCAAGCATTTTGGAACAAACTGCCTCGCAGCTCAGATGCAGTCCCACGGACAAAAAACTCGCTCTCCACTTAGATGAAAAAGATGAGCTAAAGCATCTTCGTGAATGTTTCTGTGTCCCAAAAGTCAAGGATCTGCCTCCAAGTGAGAATTATAATTGTTGCGAGGGAGAGGGAAAGGGCTGGGCTTCACACCTTCTGCATGTGTTTATCACAGGTCTCTGGAAATCATCGTCACTTATGAGATAATTGAGCAATTGTAGTCATATCTGAGCACAGAATGTCCCTGCCGTCGCTAAATCAATCCATCAGCTTATTCCAGCACCAAAAGCTCTACGTTCTCGTTCCCATCCTGAATCAAATGTGAGGACACAGTACTTACATGGTGCTTATGCTGTCAGTCAGCAGCTTTGAACAATATAGTGACTGATTGAAAATTATAGGCAGAAGCATTTCTGTCTAATGGCTCGAAACGGCAGCGTCGCTCGGGATAGTGCAGAGCAGTTGCTTCCTTGGTGTGATTCAGTTTGGTATTATCTGTCCAGCTACAATTATTTTAGTTAATGAAAGAGGCAGCATATATGTTATGTGAACATTTATGTCTTATTGCTGGTGGTGGAGATATTTTCTTCCTGAGGCCAAATGGAATACTGTGCCTTGGAACAAAGAATTGATCTGAGCAAATAATTCATAATGAAGCCTTTTATTTGAAGATGTTTCCCACTTTCCTCATGAATTGCCTAAAAATAGGTAGCATGTGACTTCAATGTAGCTCTGTGAAATCGTTCTGAACATTTTTGTGCTTCTTTCCTCTTCCATAGGTTGTTTTGAGGAGCCTGAGGCACATCTGGGCATGGAGAGGGCTTGGTGTGGAGGCAGGAGGGGTGGAAAGGGAGGTGGTGGGCTGAGAGGGAAGCATTTTCTTTGGGTTAGCCCTCCCAGCTCACCAGAAATAAAAAAAAAAAAACCAACTCCAGTGGATTTTTTGTACCTGCAATTGCCACCACTTTTAGCCAAATTCATGCAGGAATACCAGGTGGGAGCAGCCACCTATGGAGACAGCAAGGTCCTGGTCTCTTCTCCTGCCTCCTAAGTCCTGTCTGGGCTTATTTTCATCTCAGTTACATGGAGAGCAAAAGCTGTGCTGGCTCTGCAGGCTCTGGGCACTGAAGAAATGGCAGATTATTTCCTTAGATGGTGAACACATATAGGAATAGTCCTATGTGTTCTCCTTTCCTGCCATGGGGAAACACATTTATTGCAAATCAAAGGAGAAAAAAATGATAAAACATTTTTTTCTTTTTTTCTTTTTTCCATTTTCTAATAAATGCAGATAATTTTCTGCAGATTTTCTTTTTCTGAAAGGCACAGTACTAATGGTAAATGAGAAATTACAGGTGCATTCACCAAAGCAAGTCCAGTAAGGAACTGTGACAGAAAACGGTGTCAATATTCTGAATTCCTGGACATCTTTTGAAACTGTCTCTGTCTTCAGTATCTTCCTGCTGAGCAAAGATGAGTGCTGGGAATGCTGTCTGCCCCTGCCCTTGGGACACAGCACTGATAAATCTCAGTTCCCTAAGTTCTGGGTATATTGGCTTATCTTTCTTCACATTCAAATCCTTGAGTGTGCTGTTTCTATTATTCAGAGCAGAGCTGGACCAAAAAAAAAAAAAAAATTGCAAATATTTAAACTGTCTGCTTCCTCCACGCCTCTGTAATTTTTCTTTTTGATTATTTTTCACCCTGGTTGCTTCAGAGAGTTTCCTAAACCCCATCTGTTTGTTTGGGTGTGACTATTCTGTACTCCAAACCCCTTCAGCTGCCCCTGTGGTGCTGCAGGATGTTCCACTGGAGCTGGAAAGGTGTTGGAGCACAACTCCCATGGCTCTGGTGCTGCTGCCCTTCCCCTGGCTGTGTGTGCTGCTGGACCCCAGCCCGAGGGGGAGTAGCTGGATCTGTGCCTGCACAGAGTCAAATGCCTCTCCAGAATACCAAAGGTCACTTTTCAATGGAGTTGCAATGATATTTAGTCCTGAGGCTGTGGGTATATATGTTTTAGGGAAGATAAGCAATGTACAGAGTAGCCCCAGTTGAACAGCGCAGAGAACACATCATTCCTGTGTTCCCAAATTGAGGGGTTTTGCCCTCCTCTTTTCCCTCCCCTCTCTCTTTTCTGTGCTTCAGCTGTCATCAGGAGCAGCTTCCCTGCTGCAGAACAGCAGGGGTGTAAATAGATATATATTTACATTGTGTGTCTGTACCACAGAGACAGATCTGCTGTGACATTTATCTGCGCCCAGGAGCGAATGCCAGATAACACATTCCTGAAGATAAATGTCATTACAGATATTAGCCATCAACTATTCTTTATATATTTACATAAAACATTACAATGAGGCTTTAAAACGAAACCTCACAAGAAGCAGATGAGAACATCCATAGGAGACAACAGTAAGATGACGTACAGGAAAGTATTTAGGAAGTCATTATAACAGTTTAATTTAGTTATCAAATCATAAACTGTCAGAGCTGTTTGTTTGTTGTATCAATCAGGAGGAAACCAGCAGAAGCCTAACTCCCTGCAAATCTCAGAGGTTTTATCTGCAGCAATGAGGGATGAGGCTCAGGTGAGCAAATAGGAAAAGATGACAGCAGAAGATTTAGAGAAATGTTTGGATCTCCTCTCTCTTCTCCTTGCTGACAGCAAAGTCTCTAACTCTGTCTCTGTGCACTGCAGGGAGGAGGCAGGAATGACTGGATGCAGTTGGGCACCAAATCACCCATCTGATTAAGGCTGTGGCTTGTGCTCTGTCACCTTGTAAGGGAGTAGGGCAGCATTTGGGTTTCTTGGGAATAAAAGATGCCCCCGAGTGAAAGCGTTGAACAGTATTACCCAGAGAAAGGCAGTGGTTAATCAGAAAAATCTGTCTCTTTGGAGGGCTGGGAAGGGAGGTACAGCCAGGTGTGAAAGAGATGATCTTTTATCCAGCTAAGGACAGAGATCAGATAAGTATAAGCAGATTTAGTCCTTCCTTTCTGATTAATAAACCCAATATATTTTTCCCTCTTGTTTGGACTGAGTATTTCTGACAGTAAACTTGCTTATTCTTTTTGGTTTAAAAGGTATAGAAGTGCATCTTTAATGTAAATGAATGGATATAATTAGTATGCAAAATAATGTATGTGATTAGACTTAACCAGTTTTCATGAATCTGAGTAAGTGTGTGAATATATTATATATTTTATTAACCTTAATGTAAATGCATCTTTTGATTCAGGTTACTCTAAGAACATATTTCAATAATTATTTATTTTTTTTCTTTGCTTCTATTTCCTCAATTGAGCTTATTTCCTGTTAGAATATTTCAATATATATTTCAAATCAACCACAGCTCTTCCAGAAATTAAAAGGGTCTGTATGGTGAGAAATAAATGTAATTTGGGGAAAGATAAGTGCTAGGCTTAGCAAAACAAATGTTTTACTGTGACAGTGTTTATGTTTATGACAGTGAATGTGGAATTGTTGGAGCAACAGGGTGTGCTGGTCAGGAGAAGTTGAGAAATTACAAAGATTTTGAAAAAAACAAGCAGCAATGGTCCAAAATGAGTCTTTTAGTGTTGGCAGGGAGGTGGAAGTAAAGCAGTTTTTTGTCAAAAGAAAAGAAAATTCATCCAGATTCAGAATTGATAACACACTAAAAAAGAATATCCAAAGGAACAGGGATAAAAGTGTTAAAACACACTTTATCAAAAAGGTAATAGCCTATCTTTCCAACTGTAAACAAGAAGTGTTTTTATCTAGAAAGGACTGTGGTGCAAGAAAATAATGCTTATAATTCCTCACCTGTTTTACTGCTCAATGAGTATTAGTGAGATTGAGTTCTGAATTCTTGAGCAAAGATCCTTCTCTCTAGTCCCAGTGGGAAAGTGTTATTGTGTTTCTTGGTAGGAAAAGAACTGTTAATAGAATCAATCTGGGGCCATGGATAATATTCATGCCTCTCTGTTTTCATTCATATTACAATGGAGATGAAAAACAGACATAGTATCTGCAAAACAGATTAGGCTGAGGTTGCTCCCTGACTTATGCTTTTTAAAAGCCTCTAAAACTTTAATTAAGAAATTACCTAGGTTGCCTATACTTCTGAAAAATGTGTTTCTGGTGAAATTCAGTGAAATTGGTAATTGTTAGTGCAACAGAGAGTAAGAAACATTTTCCAGGCTGTTTCTCAGCAGTCCTTAGAAAATTTTCACAGAGTGAATTGTGATCTTATAGTTCATTTTTAGTGTGTATCTTAACGTATTCATTAATTTGACCTTTATTCTGAGGCATCTTGATTATATTTACCAAAATTATATGTGATACTCGCTTTTGAGGTATTGTAAGCATGAGTATAGAAGAATGCAAATTATCACTTGCAGAGGGTCACCAGCACTTGTCCCTCCAAGAATCTCTAACATGAGAAATAACAGAAGAAGGCTGTGTTTGGATTGATAGATGATGACACAGGGTAATTAGATTGTTCAGAGCCTCACTAGAGCTTTTATTTATAAATTTCTACTGCCTTGCTTTTCTCCTAATCATTGAAAGGATTTGTCAACATAGATTTCCTCCTCCTCCTCAGACAATGACATGAAGTGCAGCCCACAGTATTTGCTGACAAGAGGAGAACTTTTGAGGCTGCCTTGAAAAATTCTTTGCAATGTCTACATTTTTCTAAATAGAGATTCAATTGTGCAGGGAGAACTTACATGAAAGACACAGATTTACCTAGTCTTAATTTTATATTAAATGCATGATTCAAGTAGCTTCCCGATCCAGGTTAGGCATATATTGGTGGTGGAAGAAAAGTGGATATCCTGGTTGGGTAATGCCTCCTGTAGGGAAAATGATGATAAGGTCAGTACCTGCGGGAACTTCTCACACAACCGCTGGGAGCTGGGATTTTCTGGGGCCTGAGCTCCCATCAGCTCCAAAAACTGTAGGAGGAAAAGGTGAATGATTGCTTGCAAATTGCCTGCTGTCCCCTTGAGATCCTTTGGAGGGATGTTCTGGGAGGGAGGTCAGGATTTGACACCTCTGTTCATGTGTGGGGAATGTGATGTCCCAGGGGATGGGGAATGGACAGAGCTCTGGGGGTGGGAAGGTGTGCTGATACTCCTGGGGTTACTCCCACATCTGCTGACCCTCCTGGGGTCACTCAGGAGTCACTCAGGTCACCACGTGCATTTTGATCCTGTGGTTTCCCTCCACAGCTGACCTGAGCCTGGTGGATGGAGAGGAGAGCTGCATATACTTCGTCGGGAATTCTCTTGGGCTCCAGCCAAGAAAAGTGAAAACTTACTTGGATGAAGAGCTGGACAAGTGGGCTCGAACGTGAGTACCTGCAGGGTGTGCCAGATGTTAACCTGTGCTTCATGGAGCACTTTATTTTGGGATCTTCCTTGGAAATGCTTGAACAGCAGAATAGTCTGTTAAAACCACTACAGCCCAGGAGTAAAACATGTTCAGTGTTTCCCTAGCACTGTTTAAATCTCTTTTAAAGGCAGGGGCAGTAAAGGTGGCAAATCCAGCTGTGATAAGCTGGGCTGTGCATGGTGGCTCTGCTTTGGCTCACCTGGAGGACCTGAGCAGTTTAACCATCATCACCAGCAGCATTTATAAACCCAAGACACACAAACCTGTTTGGTTGCTGCTGCTTGCTGCTGAATGTGGTTGTATTCCAGGCCCTGTGATTTCTTAATTAGTGTTTTTAACTGTGTGTGATTCACCCTGCAGGCCTTGCAATAGGCAGTTCCCCTTGAAATAGCACTGAATGCAGGGGATCCTTCTGCCAATGCTGGCAGGTTTTTGGCTCCTCTTAAACCAGGTCTCTGCCTGACAACTTCATTTTATTTAGAAAGAAACGTTCCTGTCTTCTCAGTATCGTCTCAGCAAGGAGCTGAGTGTGGATTGCAACAAGCTTGGCTGAATGAACCTGATGTGAAAGAACAGGATAGAAGAAGGACACATTGCACTGTTGGCATAACAAATGGGGAAATTTTTAATATACTGGGGAAAGAAAAAGTTTTTTTTACTCTTTATTTAGGTTTTTTTAATATTATGCTCTGTTTCCATTAAGAGTCTGTGCTTTGAGGTATCCAGCACCTGCCTGAGCAGCTGGAGCAGGGATGAGTAAGGAAAATGATGAGTAAAAAACAGAGAACTGAAGGTGGAAAAGGCAAATAACATCCAGATGAGTGAGTGAGCTGGGCGAGAGATGAACTCTTTTATAGGGTGCAGGATAAGAGTGGAACAGATGTGATTTCATGGTGAGAGAGCAGAGGAAATATGGAGAGGCAGAAGAGGAAAAATGAATTCTGCTAAGTGGGCAGCCTTGTTTCAGCAGGAACAGTGGAGATGGAAGCTTCTCAATGCAAATGTGAAAATTCTGTAGCTGCTCTTCCACTTGTTAATATATGAATGCTGGGAGCTCATCAATATCGTTTACTGTTTCCTGTTTATCACCTGTATTCCTATAGGTTAGAAGGCTGGAAATGAATGGGAATGAGTGGAACTTTGGGAAGAGATTGTTCCTTCTGGTTATTCAGTCAGCACAGCAATGCAGTTTCTCCAGTTGTTGGAAAAAATTGCAGCCCTGTCCATTTCTGTACTGTTATCCCACTTTATCAGGGAAACAGCTGAGCTCCCTCAACAGGCAGAAGTCAGATAACACTCTTGAAGTGATGTACTGGGGCTGTAAATGTATTTCAGCTCCTCCACTGTATCTTCTCCCTGGCTCACTTCTATTCTTGTGTTTGTCTTTGCTGCAGTGAAGGATGAGTTTTTCCTCAATGATTATAAAAACCTGGAGGGAAAGGGTAGGCAGAAAAAGCTTTCTTCAGATCAAAAGTGCCTTCAGGAAGTGTACCTAAGGGGGAGATAGGGCTGAACATTGATTTCAAGCCACTGGAAGAGAGGGAGCAAAACTAGAAAGGCTGTTTGCCAAAAACACAGCTTGGCCTTAAAAGCCTTACTCAGAATAAATCAGAAAGTTTAAAAACAAATTAAAACCAAAGAACCAACCATACCAAAATCCTCAAATTAAGATGAACAAAGAAATAGAATAAAAAACCTGCACCTAAAGCAACTGAGAAACCCAGGGTAAGTTCAAACCAATTTTGAAGAGAGCAGTGTATGCCTAGAGAAGGTGGTGAATGGGATGCAAAGGAATAGGTGATTGAAGGTACAGAAATGGGTGATTTTATTCCAGTCACCAAGGGCAGCTTAGCAAAATGCTGTCTAAGGTGGCAGCTGTCCCCAGCTGAAGGCTGTCCAATGGCTGGTGTGAGGGCAGTGTGGGCTGCAGTGGCTCTGGCACAGATAAATAAATAGCAAGGATCTAAGGAATGGCATGCAAATTAGGTACATCCATCAAGTCAGCAATGGTATAGATTCTGGCTTTCTTATAAATTGGTTTATTGCATTTGCTGTTTGTTGTGTCTCGGGACACATCTCAAATGGCTGTGAGTCCATTTAAATGGCTTTCACTGCTTATAGTTAATGGCAAGAGTGAAAAGGAAGATTACCCAGTGCTGGTCAAGGGCAGGGAAGCTGTAGCTTTATCTCCTAGTAGTGATGGCAACTCATTAGGGCAAAGCTGGGAGAGAAAAGCATGGAAAAGCCTCTTTCCTTGTGTTCCCTCTCAGTGCTTAGCTCCTTTCCCCCACCTCCACTTTAACTGGTGGGTTTTTGCTTTCTTTTCACATCTGCCTCCCACATACCTTCTCTGGTTTTGTGTTCTTCCTCTCCATATCGCCCATTCCTCTGGTTTTCATGCTAATGTACAAAGATTGCAAATCCAAGCCACTGGCATTCTTAGTGTGGATTAAAAAGGAGCCTTTGAGACTTCATGTTTCAGTTATGATTTCAGCTAAATCCAAGATTGATTGAATGAGGGGCAAAAAGGGATGAAGAGTTCTTCCCTCATGCTTAGCCAAGAGTAGCCAATAACCCAATGTTTTAAAAGTCCAAACTTCAAGGGACTTTTTTGGTTGGAGAAAAGCCAAGAGGTGCTTTGCAGTGCCTAGTTTTCCCTTTGCCCTGCCAGAACTGGTTAGGTAATTAAAATATTTTATAGAATCATTACTGTGTGTGAGCATCCTCACTGCAGCAGGCAGTGTCTCTCACGTCCGAATAACTCATTACAGTGGAACAATTAAAGCAGAAGGGAGCCTGCTGTAGCCAGTTGTTGTGCTCTTGTGAAGAGCTGGCAGGGCGACTGGGGAGTGGGGAACCTGCTGCATGCAGGTCTTGAGGGTTGGAGCTGTTAAACTGTGCAAAATTAGGACTGAAAGGAAAAATGATTGTCGTCTGTGGATGTATCAGTGTAGGGGAGGGAAGGAGCCACTTATGTGAAAAGTGTGTTGGCACAGTAAATATAAACTAGAGATTAATAAATTGAGACTAGAAATAAAACTATGTGTATAGTTCTGAGCATTGAAGCAGTCTGGCAAGAGGCTGCCATGAACAGAGTAGAATAACAACCTCAGTCTGAGGAAGGCTTTGGAACACTTGCAATAGAAAAGCCTATTCAGAGAGAGTCAGAAGGTGTCTGGTTCTATGTGCTGAAGGAATCCTGCAAGGTGTGAGAGCCCTGCAAGCAGGAGAGCAGCCTGGCCAAGCCCTGGGTGACAGAGCCACCCCTCCTGCCATGCTCAGCACTCAGCACTCTGCCTTTCAGCAGGTTCTGTGGCAGAGCTGCAAGGGCCTGTTGTAATACCCTGGGTTTTTTACTTTTGTCTTTAATCTACTGGCCCATACTGTCCTTTTTCTTTTGATATGTCTTCCCTTTCTTGGCTATTTCTTTGCTTGAAACCATAGTCCAATTTAAGAGTCTGTACTGGCTCATTAAATGCCTTGCATCATTTTTGGCAAAGGAGCAAGAAGAAAATTTACACTTGCACAAGATTTGGATGAGCGCAGAAGATTCCTGAAGATGGCAATTAATTTAAATTCCTCTTCTCACCGCCTTTGAAACCCTGGGATCATCCCAGAAAATGTGTTTCCAGCTCCCCTAGCAAGCTTTAAATCAACCAGACCTCAACGAATAAAACGTGGCATTGTGATTTCCTGCCAAATGGAAAATAAAATGGTAACCAACTAAAAATTAATTTGCACAATGAGATACTCTCATAGAAGTAGAAGAACTATCTGTTTGTCTGATGCTCTCTGATTTGGCAGGTGAAGTTTTGTATCCATTAATTTGGATACCTCAATTTAAATCTCTTTTGCTACCCAGGGTACAGTTGGGGAAAAAAGGGATGTTGGATCTCCATGTCTAAGGGGAATGCCAGGAGCACTGCACTTGTGTCCTTAAAGATTATTACCCCAGTGCCTACCAGAGCTGGGAGAGGGGTGGCATAATATACAGAGATATAAATTCTCTGAGGCAGAGCATAGAATTTTACAGCCTAAGTGTAATAGGATGTATTGTGCCATCAGCAAAGTCTACAGAGTTTCATGTGATTAAAATAATAAAAAAAAAGGGTCCAAGAATATGCTTTTAACTACCATTTTAGAGGCAATAATTTTTGTCTCTTGGCGTTTATATTGGCCATCAAGAGGGAGGCAAGCTGCAAGCTGTGCCATAATAATAATAATAATATGAATAATAATAAATGCTGCCTCTCCCTTCTTTCGATATGGTTAAATGTCTATGTTTTCTTCTCAAAATAAAACGTTCTCATGCCCAAAATCTCACAACTGTTTTCATGATAACTTGGAAATTTATTCTGAAATTTTGATAGCCCTGTGTGCTGATAGAGAGAACTTTCATTAGTAAATTCCCATCAGGATGACACTAATGGCTATAAAATCAGGGAAAGCTAATGAAAGAGAATCCCATAGGTAGTTAGGACTTATTTTTCCCATCTTATTATGTTTGCTATCCTCTTTCAGAAATACAGATTCCCTCAGGCTGGGAGCCACTGAAAATCTTCGGGGGTTTTATTTTAACAGTCTGTATTATCCTAAAGTCCCTTGATCGTTATATTACAGTTTAGAATAAGACAGGAAATTACCAATAAATGTCTTGCTGTTTGTGAAACATATACCCCTGTCTTCAGGGGATGCAGCTGCATTGTGGGCTGATAGAAAGGAGGACATTTTAGCACTAATCCTGCCCCTCACAGCATTTCCTCCTCTCCCCACCCACTGCCTTTATTCCTCATCTCTGAAATGTTCTCGTTAAATGAGGGTTATTTCACACTGCCCGCACTCTGCTGTCGAGGACTCATCAGAGAGCAATTCTGAAAAGGAGAAAAGCAGTCAGCTGCTGTGGCATGACCTTATCCAAACTGAGGAGCAGGGTCCTCCTTGTCTGGGTGGGATTGGGCTTGTTGAGAGTGGGGATGTTACTTTATCTGGGAGAGATGTTCAGCTGTACCTGTGCACTCCTGCAGCTGTTACCTTAACCTAGCCCAGAATTAAATGGTGTTTTGCAAGGAGGAGAGGCTTGAAGTGGTTAACACAGCTGTGCTTTTTGCAGCAGCTCTCCTATTCTTTAGGGTTGTGGTTCTTTTTGGAAATATCCCTGGGAGGCGTGAATTAGACCCAAGTCAGTCAAAAAGGCTCTGACTGTAAAACGCCCAGGTAATTTTTGTGGGAGACAGAATGAAACTCCACCTGAGAAAGGAAAGTGTGAGGTGGATAGGGAAAACCAATCTTTCCAATAGCCTTGAGGATGGAGTAGTGTCTCATGCACCCTCCTTTCTCATGTCTCAATCTGCCAGCTGTCCTCCCATCATTTTGAGAGAACGTTGTGTGCTGATTCTTCTTTAAAAGGTTTATTACTTTTTTTCCTTCTTTTTTTCTCACATCAAAGCTTCTAGGGTTTCTTTTGCTCTCCACCCGACTTCCTACTGGCTTTGTCCTTATTTTGAAACAGCTTTACTCAGCCTCATGCAGCCTGGTGTTTCCAACTCCACAAGTACCCCATGGTGCTCAGCAAATATGAAAATCATCCAGTGTGAGATGGGAGCCCAGAGCAATGTTGCCCTGGATTAGCACCATTATTACTTTTCTCAATCTGCCTCCATTTGCATTTAAATCTGTACTCTACACCCTGCATGTTTAAGAAACCAGGCAACTTTTTATTTATATATGCATGGTGGCTACCTTAGAAGTTTTCTTCTGTCTCATAATTGAAGGAAAATTTAGCTTAGAGCACTTAATCCAAACTGGATTTATATATCTGCCACTTCAGAGCAGCAGCACACTTGGGTTTAAGGTGACCATATGATCCCCTGTAGACAGCAGCAGTTTGCAATAAAAAGTTTTTAAATAGCCTTTGTCAACCCGAAAAGCTTTATGCACACTTAGACCTAGAACCATTTTTCAGGGAGAAGAGAAGCAATAAAAATTAGCAAGCAGCTCTGTTGATGCAGGGAAGCACCTGCACCTGGTTTATGCAGAAGGGTGAGATCAGACAGAAGAGATGCAGGAGGATGGAAATTGTTTCTGACAAGAAATATTCCTGTCTGGGAGCAAGGCAGTGGTTAAGTCTATCATCCTCTGCACCATTTAATGTCCATCCAGAAGTGCAGGTTCTGTGGGGTGATGTGAGCCTGGGTTTGCAGATGCCATCCCTCACTGGGATGCTCTGTCCCAGTGTGCCTCTGCCCAGAATCTTCTGGGATTGATTCAGCCACTTCCAGAGGGCTTCTGAAAAAGCTATCATCTTTCATTCTGAGGAATTTCTAGAGGAATTTTGGGGGGCAAAATAAATAATTTTCAAGCTACTGAAATCCTGTCAGAGACCAACAAATAAATTGTATTTGCTACGAAGTTTAATGGCGTGAGAGAAGTGTTGTGCTCAGCTCAGGCAAGTCTGCTCCTCCTCATACACCCTCCAAATGTGGACTCTCCACATCAGGTATGATTCTTAAGACTGATCCAAATAGAATGCCTCACATTTCCATCATTTTTCCATTCTTTTTCAGAGGTGTCCATGGCCACTTCAATGGCAAACGCCCGTGGGCTTTGGCAGATGAGTGCATCCTGGACCTGATGGCTGAGCTGGTTGGTAGGTTTGGCTGCAGGGGAAAACCTTTCTCCAGAAATAAAAACAAATTTGGGTTCTTTCAAAACTCAAAAACCTGAAATTCTGTAAGCAGAATTTAGTTCCTTTTAGTCTTTTGTGTTAAAGTAGGTTTTCTTGTGCATGGACTAACATTGTATTTTAAGGCTGTGAGTGATTTAGGAGATAAATGTATGTGATAATGTGTGGCCATATGCATATCATGAAACTAATTGCAGCAGAGGGTTTCTTGGAGCCTCATAAACCACTTGGACTAACACGTGAAGCTCTTTTAAAGGGCACTTGGTACTACAGACTCTCAGTCACCCTCCCAGATGTAAAATGATGAACTTTCCCCTATGAAAAATGATTTCTATCTAGACATTTTCTGCTTTTCGTCTTTTCCCTGCCACTAAATCCAGACTCATATTTGAGAGCTGCTTATGTCAGTGGAGCAGCTGATTGGGCAGGACCTGCTATTGATGAGCTCCCATTGCCTTCTGTACCCCCTGAGGAGCCTGCAGAGCTGCAGGACTTTGGCAGGAAGTGCCTCTGGTTATTCTAGAGATGGAGGAGCCCTGGAGACTCCTCTGTGTGAATTTGCCATGAAAGCAGTTGTCTGAGTCTGAATGCAAATTTCCTCTATTGCTTCTTACTCTGTGTAGTTGCTGAAATAATCTTTCACTGGGATTTCCTTCAAAGTTGTCTCTGAAGGGGGAAGAGAAATTATCTTGGCAGGGTTTTTCTCCCCAACCCTCCCAGCTGTTGTCAAGGCTAGGTTAGCAGATTTTGGGGAGATTTGGCCCATATTTCAAAGTAGGTGTTGAAGGCAACTCTCAATAGTGACTGTCAGGACTGAATTATCAGGCATTCATTTGTGCCATCACAAAGGAAAAATATTATCATCACGTTGACCTAGTGTATTCTAGATATTGTATCGTAATTTCTCCTCCAACTGCAGACAAGTGTTCAATGGGAAAATTATGGTTTTGCTCCTTCAAGAAAAGCAAACAGGGTCGGAACAATTGGGAGCAGACACATTAAAGAATGTTTCATGACAAATTTATTTATAAACTTATAAATAAAATCCCTCTCTGAATTCTTTATGAAGTTTCCAAATAGCTGAAATAGTGGGTGTTATTATTGGAGCAGAACAAATGCAATAAATTATTGTTGTAGTTGGTCTATCCATGATGTAAACACTGAGATAATGTAAATATTAGTGTGGCTACACTGAGCATCACTGGGCTATGTAGAAAACCTGCAGAATGAAATAAAAAACCCCAAAATGAAGTTTGGGGTTTGTGATTTTGCAAGTTGCTATTGTTGTATCTGGTATTGCTCAGGAGGTTAAGAAATTACTACTCCTGCTTTTATTACACTCAAGGACAAGCACAGCACCCTCATTTGTTAAGCATCATAGAACCTAAAAATGTGAAAATAGAAAGGGTTGGAGGGTGTTAAATGCTGAATGCAGCTGAGTTAGGGGGTTCTCCAGTATGAGCCATCTCACTTGGCCAGTAGATATTGTTGCTCTGGCAGGGTACAGCTGGGAAAGCTGATTTGGAATTCTCCACTGCAAACCTTGAATTTAACTAGCTGGGCAGTTGAGAATTTCTCTTCAGTCCTGCTCCCAGTCACCCAAATTAGTAAACAAGGGAAGACCTTTGATGTTTGTCACATAACCAGGAGAGCCAAGATTCTTCAAAAGACAGCTGGAAGCTCCTGAATTTTCATCTTTCTCTGCATCACCTTCTGTGACTGTCTGCCTCTGCTTTGTTTGCAAAGTGTGGAGCCCATGGCAGGCTGAGCTCTGACCTCCTGCCACTGCCACTGCCAGCATCCCTCTGGCCTCAGCTTTGGGTTAAGAGTCACTGCAGAAAGCAGGGAATGAGGCTGAGACCTATTTTCCCTTAACCATCTGTCTTGTAGAGGCTGCCAACTCAGTTTCTATTTTAATATTAATTTAACTAAAAGATGCATTCTTGGTGTGAGGAGAGGGGAATGAGAGCTTTGCTTAAATTTCGTCTAACTGTTTGTCCATCTCCTTACTTTCCTTTTATATACCAATCTCTGTGTGGCACTGGTGCTTTTATATCACCATGGCCTAACCACAAGGAACTTATTATAATTTTCTTCATGATAAAAAAAAATTTTAAATTTTCAATAAAAATTATGACTGTGGTCACCCTACCATTAACCTAATTTTTTGCTTTTAAAACTGTTTCCTGAGAAGTGTTTCCTAGTCCTGTTGTTTACCTCAAAGATAAAGGGCATGGTTTGGATTTTGTTCTCCAGAATTTTTGGGCCTTGTTTGATTGAACTGTAAAATGTGTTGGGGGCTCAAATCTGGCCCTCAAATTAATGTGTGGGATTTTGTTTTGAAAATATCCTCAGGGGCTTTTTATCCAGGTATAGGTGAGTGATTTTTAGAATACAGATGAATTAATATTTCCCAAATAATGGATGCATCATAGTAAATTCCAATTTTTAAAAAGGTAGGTAATAGTAAAGAGGCTAAAAGGATAAATGGAGGGGGAAAAAAAGCTATGTTAAAATGCTCGTTTCCATGTGGCATTTCAAAGATACATGAAACGGTTTGGGTTGGAAGGGATCTTAAAATTCCAACCCTCACAATTTATGTTTAAGTACCATTTTCCAACAAAAAATAATATTATGTATGAGTATGTAGTTGAATTAATTCTGAATTTACTTTCTTATTGACATTAATGTAGGAACAATGATAGAATTATACCATGTTTTTTATTACATGTTGAACATGTAATGGAGGAGGAGGAAAAATTGTCATTTCTCACCCCTAAGCAGTAGCAAGAAGTAAAACTCTTTGGTGAGATTTATTCAGGAATGGACCAAAGACTGTAAAACACCTTTGTCTGCTTAATGGTTTATAGTGCACGAGCACCTTGCTTATTAAATGCAGTCACATTTTCTTGTTCAATGAAAGTTACAGTAGTAAATACCTTGTGAAATGAAGAGTCAAGGTCAGTGGAGGCCAAAGCTTTTTTTCTGTGCTCACACCAAGTGGCAGAACGCAGTGAAGGCAATCTCTGCTTCTCCTACCAGACTTTATTAAAACATTACAACCTTGGCAGGATCACCTTCTGATGGAACAAGATTAACTGTGTGGCTGCTGCTGCACGATGTGCTCGGGCAGGTCTCTGTTGAGGGAAGACTGAATGCTGAGCAGATTTGGAGTGACTTTGACTGATAAGGATTATTCGAAATAACCCAAATGTTTTCGAAATTGGGGCCCTTAGCCTTTTCCCAATCATTTTACAAAATGCTTTTTACTTACTCCATCGAGGATGAGCCTTCCCCGGCAGTCAGGGAGGAGAAGGATGGCAGTGTCTGCCTAACGCAATCATAATTGTCTCTGAAGTTGTACTTTGCAAACGCTGCTTCCTTTTATTAAAGAGGAGATTTATCACGCAGAACATACAGGTTTTAGCCTGTCCTGGAGATATGGTATAAAGTTAGGAAATAAGGAAGGCAAACATAATTTTGTCTCCCGTGTGCCGGGTCTTTGAATATTGTAATAGGTTAATTGGATCACAGAAAGGTTGTTTTCTGAAATGCAGTGCAGGTTATAAAGGATAACAGTTTTCCAATGACATGGATGAGGTTTGTTTTGTGGGCATGAAATTCAATAATGGGAGGCTTTTAATAAATATATAATTTACGGAAGACCAAGACTTACATGACAAATGTAGTGTCATATTTAATTTGGGATGCTAGCATGCAGCTAAAAGTGATCTACAGATTAACCATTTGTTTTATACAAAACCAGCATAGCAGGCAGAGGATTGCTCATGCAGAATTTGCTGTGAAAGCCACAGATTTCACAGAAGGAGCACAGGGACAAATAAGAACAATACCATTTCTTGATCCTGTCCCTTTTTTCAGCCTCAAGAGTTCCATAGAAATATTAAGACTGCAAATAATACTGTTTTGAGCTGCAATCACTCTCTCTAGCTGTCTCCTGTATCTGCAATAGAGCAGCCCCAAGGTGACCTCTTCCAGCAGCATGGAGCCTGCAGATGCAGTGCTATCAGAAGAAAGAAAAGAAAGCAAAGGAGAGGAGTTTAAGTGAGGAAAAAGGCTTGTTTTTCCCTGTGAAGAACTAGTCCTTCATATATTTCTTTCCGCAAACTTGATGATCCTGGTGTCTAAAAGTGGGAATTTATTCACAACATCTCATTTTCATTGTGCTTCATCCCCTGGACTGATCATTCCCAATCACTGATGACTTTTTGCCAAATCCTTCTATCCAAAACTTGGAGATTTCAGCAACACATGGAAATATCCTTGAACACCTCAATGAGAGTGGTACTTGGCTTTTCCTGTGGTACTTGGCTTTTCAGCTGGCAGAAGCTGAGGCCTGCTTGGGAGGAATTTTTAAATAAATTATAATTATAGATTTCCATGTTCTTTGGCTATATTTGCCTGTATGGAGTTGAACCCATGGTTATGTCTTTTTTCCTAGGCTGACAAAGCACTCACTCCATGAACTTAAACTGTTTGGTTTGGTGGCAGTGTGTCAGGTGTGCCCCAAGGCAGGGACAGGAGAAATTCAGGATTCAGCTTTCCTTTTCTTGTGGCTCCCCTTACCCTCTTATATCCCCAAATCATATTTTCCTTCCTCTTTATTGATTTCAAGGGTGGCTGTTGCCCTCCCTGCCTGCTTACCTTTGCCTTCATCCCTCCCTGTCTGCAACTTCTCTCCACATTTGGTGAATCCTCAGCTGAGTGATGACCAGGACAAGGTACCTGAGCCCATCTCCCACCTGAAGAAAACTCTGAGGACATTGATATGTCCCAAGGGTGAATTTCTGCTTTTTGGCAACAGACATCAAGCAAACCAGAAGGAAACAGGAATTGATTTTCTCCTTATTTTGGTGCCACCCTGCCCAACACAGTGCCCTGTCCTGCCTAGAACCTTTCACCAGGGGTTGACAAATGCTGGGGAATTTGTTACTAAATACTTGCTAACAACAATTAGTTGTTACTAATTAGCTCTGCCTGTGATCAGCTGTAGCCCAAAGGCATCTGTTGTTATCCTCCTTGGAGCAATGTGGTCATGGCTTCTTGTGAAGCTGCTGCATTAATATTGGTCTGTTATCTCCAATAGGTCAGTTTTGCTTGTATTTTTTTTTTTTTTTAATTAAGGATGAGATTTATCTTGACATTACAGTAACCACTTCCAATAGATGATTATCTCAATATGTTTTCTCACTCGTGTTACACATGAACTTCTGACAAAAATAAGTCTTCAAGCCTTGCTTTACATAGAGTCTTTGTGACCTGATTTGTCTGAGGTATTCATGATAATAAATCCACTGGTGGTTTTCTGGGAAATGGAAATACTTCACTGTTTTTTTGTTTTCTGTTTCTGACCTGAAAAAAGAAATATTTTCCTGCCAGTGCAGTGTGAAAATTAAGACAAGAAATCTTTTTACTTCACTCTGATGACACCTCAAACGTTCGTTTCCTTTCCAGTCTTTGGAGACATGTTGACTAAACTCATACTTTTGCTTTCTCACCACTTTACTGTATTTCTCTGAAATTTTAAAGAAAAACTCCAACCACTTTTAAAACTTTTTATATTTTTTATTATTCCAGGGGCCAAAAGACAAGAAATAGCCTTAATGAACGGGCTGACTGTTAACTTGCACCTCCTTTTGGTATGTCTTTACAATGTATATTTGATGTTGTGTTGACAAGTATTTTTCTCCTTTCTCTGTGTGTGTAAGCAAAGTGCTTGCTGAGGACCTCACAGAGACAGCACTGGGTGACAGATTAACTTTTTAAGCCTTGGGAGTTGTACCTTTAATAATGTATGCACAAGACCTGGCCTGACTCAATACTAAGCAGGAAAGCTGGACAGAGAAATATTTTCAAGGACTCTGTAGGGGAAGTTGCAGCTGTTTTCACATGTATTGTAGGTCAGTTACTAGAGAAAACCTTATTATTTGAGAAACATTTACAAGTAACTTCTCAAATTTCAATTCCACACCAATTTTCAGAGTTAAGGAAACAGGAGCTCAACACAAAGCTGTAATGTCAGTCAAGCTTAGAATGCAGTTGCCTACAAGAGGTGACACTTAGAATTATGCTATTTTATATATGCCTAAAATGTGCCAAAGCACTTTGATTTTCATGACATAGCAGCCATAAATGTGTCTCATTTCTGTTCAGGTGTCCCTGTGGCTACATAAAGCCTCTCTCTGGTTCTCTAGTATTTCCAAAGATTTGGTTCATCTGAGTGTAGGTGTGAAGCTTCACTTTGTGTGGTTCACACAAAAAGGTTTATCACTTGGATCTGCTCCTCTGTGATGTGTCTGACCTTTTTAAATTAAGGAACCTGCAGCAGGGCTGGATGGGCTCAGTACAAGCCAATTCCAGTGGCTTCTCTGCCCTGAATTAAGTGCAAATTTCTCGAGTAAACAGTCCTTGCAGAACATTGTGTAACCCAAGCTAACTTGAGCAGGAGGGCTTGTAAGTCTTCCTAGTCCTCCTTGCATAGTGGACAGCCCAGCTGGCCAGGAACTGAGATTAAAAACCCACCCACCTGAATTGGCTGAGATCAGGGTTTTTCAGAGGGCTCAGTCCTTTGGTCAGCCTCGTTTCAGAGTAAGGAGTGATTCTACAACTAGTGTTTTAGGGCAGGAATGGAAATCCAGTTCTTTTTCACTGCCTGCAACTCTTCAGCTGCTGTTTTGCTTGCTGGATGGAGCTGGGTGAAATCCCAACTTCCCTGGCTGCAGTCAAAGCTTTGCCATTGATTCCTGTAAGTGGGAGTTTTCACTGCTGGGTTTTGGTGGCCTTTGTTATGGATATATGAAGTGCAGTATTATAACACTTTCCTACTTTGATAAATGTTATATGGACAAAGAAATATTTCTAATTTCTGGGGGATTCTCTGTAGTCTGCATGAAAGTAAAGAAGTCTTTATTAAGTTATATGCTGGGAGCATCTTTCTTGTATCTGCTTAGATAAATTTCAACATTTCTTTTTTTTTTCCTTAACAGCTATCTTTCTTTAAGCCTACTCCAAGACGTTATAAAATTCTTCTAGAAGCAAAAGCCTTTCCCTCTGACCATGTAAGAAATTAATATTTCACCATATTTGTATTATTAATCATATTTTCCCAAAGAATATCAGTAGTATGATTTGAATATTTATTAGCTCATCTTGTCCAAGTAACATTACAATAAAAAAATCTGTCAGAAGCTTTTCAGCTCAGCATATTTTACAGATCGTAGCTTTATTCCTTTTGTTCAAATAAAAAGAGTTGCAAGAGGAAATGATTGAACGGGTGCATTGATTTATTAGTCTTTTTAAAGACATTGAGCAAACTACTGGCCTAAATCAACTAAAGTTGTAAATGTTTTATTAATTCTTGTTGCTGTTTTACTTTATGAAACCAAATCAATACAAACTCACAACATTAACACTTATATATCCCCAGACAGAGATGGAAATGTTTGTTCTTAGCACTTCAGATTACTAGTACAAACATAATTTGTCTGCTATAAAATAGGAGACAATAGCCCGTGCATCAGAGCTCTGAGCAAATTAATCTTTGGGTTTGTGGCCCACTGCTACTTCATCATCAGTGCTGTAAACTCCTGGAAATTGATGACAAATTTGATCTCTAAGGTGTGATAAAAGTGACTCGAGCTACTAACAGGTTTATTTGTAATGAAGGTGGTGGCACAGATGTATAAACCTCAAATTGCTTTTATTTTAAGTAATGTTCAGATTAATCCCACATTTGTTCCACGTGCACTCACACATTTGGACTCCATCCTCTTAAATTTCTGTGGCACTTCAGTAATCTCTGCAACTGCCATTGCTTCGGCTCCTGCAGTGAAATTTTAAACTCTTTTATACTGTTATTTGATGATTATTATTTGATCTCCAGGACCATTATTTATCAATAAAATCAGCAGATAGGATTTTTGAAGTAGCTTGGGAGTTTAAAGCTCTTATTTCCTCCCAGCTGTGCAGCAAATAGAAGAGGTGAGGATGTCGCAGAGCAGGATGCCTGTGCTGGCCAAACCTCGTTTGCATTGGCAGCAGGACATGGGGGAACCTGGGGAGCTGGGAGGAGCAATTCTCCTCAGTCTTCTCCTTGGCTGTTATCCCTGCAGCCTTGGCTTTCTGGCCTCTGGGGAAGTGCATCCTCCATCACATGGCAGAACCACGGAATGGTTTAGGTTGGAAAGGATTTTAGGATCATCATGTTCCAAACCCCCTGCCACTGGATTATGCCACCCATCTCCACCCTCATTCTACTCCATGGATTCATTCTGGGGGATTTAGGCTTTGACTTTGTCCTTGCGGTCTCTCACATGAATTAAATTCAGATTTTTTTTAATCCAAAAGGAATCTGTGAATTTCTCAGTGGAGCTGGGTTATGCTTTCAAGCATTACTTTCAGTGAAAGGCAAGGCATCCGAACGCCTTTTTGAAGTTCTGGTGTGTTTGTCCTCTTTTTCTCTTAGTTGTTTATCATGTATTTGTGCTAACATGGTCTGCATGGAATTCTCTTCCAGTATGCTGTTGAGTCCCAGCTCCAACTGCATGGGCTGGACGTGGAGAAAAGCATGGTCCTGCTGCAGCCACGGCAGGTTGGTGAGGAATCTGTCACTTCTGCTTGCTGCCACCAAGGGCAGGAGCATATCTCATGTGAAAGCAGGCATACTTTCCCAAATATTCTAGTGTAGAAGTTGTAATCTATGTTTGTTAAAACAGACAAAATCTATCAAACACAAACAGACATGTTTCGGCGTATATTTCTGACATCAAACCCCATTTTATAGTTGTTGATTCAATAGTTAATTTTCCCAGAAGAAGAAGAGCAACAACAAAAAACCCTATTTTCTCTATTTTTCCTGTTTACAAAAAAAACCCCTGGCAGCCTCCTGAGTCACCTGCAAAACAGAGTAACTCATTGAGAATGCCCAATGTCCTCTGAATGTCCTGAGGTAAGAGATTGCTGTAACTCGAGCACCACTGTGTCTGCATCAGCACAGGCTGAGGGAAAGGTCTGCTCTCGGTAATATGCAATTCAGATTAATTTGAAAGGCTGCCTCGCTTCACTTCTGCAGCATTAAGAACTTTGTCACCCAACTATAAACTGAGGGTGACCTTTTGCTTCTGAAATCTGAGTCATCTTGTGAGTAAAGAGCCCACTCCTGAACGCTTGATAGATTTGCAGAGATTGTTGAGATAATAACAGTCCCTTGCAATTCAACCATCTTGCCCAAGCTTTTTTCAGTAACAAGTCTAATTTAATTCTAGGTTTTCACTGCCTAATTGATCCCTAGGTGGTGGTATGTTTTACAAGATCCCTTGCTAGGAAGACAGGAGGAGGATGGGGCAGTGATTTTCCTATAAAGAATCAAAAATGAGGTTGATTTTTTTTCCTAGTGGTTGAAATTCTTCTATATTTAATGACCACAGGTTTGGGGATTTTTGTACTTTTGATGATGTGAGACTTATTGTTTTTGAAATATAAATATGGCAGGTTTATAATAGCTTCCTGTGGGATACCAAGTTTATCAGAAAAGTACAGAGTGAAACTGATAGACAACTTTCAAGTCTTGTGGGTGTCACAAATTTCAGATGCCACTTAAAAATCATTAGATCTTCTGTCTGCACCAGGAATTTTTGACTGTAAATTAAAACTGTCAGAAATATTAAAGGGTAGGAAGCATGTTGGACTATGAAGTGAACAGACTTTTTATAACTGCTATCTTCAAGATTCACTTGCTAATGATTTTTTATTTTTTTGAGGTTACTTGCTCATAGGCTACTTCACAACACTACCTTTGTATATCATTACCATTCTAAGGATTTTCTTTTGATCTCCTTATGCAAGCAGCCTGGCTCATGGTAAAATATAGATTATGAAATAAGGAATGACAGTTTCATTACTGCCAGAGTTGATGCAAAATGTGTGCTTTAACTTTGTTTTAGGGGGAGGAGACCTTGAGGACTGAAGATATCCTGGCTGTAATTGAGAAGGAAGGGGACTCCATTGCTGTCATTATGTTCAGTGGGGTGCAGTACTACACGGGACAGTTGTTTGACATCCCTACAATAACAAAGGCTGGCCAAAAAAAGGTAGGACAGCTCCAGATGTGTCCTTTTCATGATCAGTTTTCTGTATGAATTATTTTTAATGTCTTTTTTTTTTGTGTGGAACAAAACATGGGTATTTGTGGGACACTCTCTAAAAGCACTCTGTGCCCAGACCCTTTGTGTGCTGCATGAAGAAATAGCCCTGTGGGAACAATCTTTCTGACAAATGAGTCTTAAACCATGTGGAAAAGGTAATTCATGACTGTTAACTTCGACATGGCTTTTCTTGAAGGATAGAATACCAAGAGCCTCAGTGCAGAAGGAGGAGGAGACAAACACAGACCTAATCTCTCTTTGAAAGTTAGTTTGTGTAAGATTTCTGAGGTTTCTAGCAGCCTTTCATGATTTTCCTCTTTTCCTGTAGCCATGCCATGGCAGGTTTAGCCCCCATGAGCAGCAAGGTGAGCTCCCTATGGAGCCAGCAGTGCTCAGACTCCACTGATGAGTTTTCTGGAGACAGGCACAATGTGAAGCACATCAACACCACAAGATGAGTGTGTTTCAGTGATGACTCAGCCTTCAGAGCTTGCAGCCAGTGTGTTCAGTGGACATGGCTGTAAAACTCTTTAACCATCTCAACTGCTGTAGGAATCCAGGAAAAGATAGTTTTTAATTAAGTTGTCTTATCAACAGGAGGTCACCAGACTTTGCAGGGTGGCAGCCTTTTACTGGATGTGCCTTATCTCATACAAGATTAAACCACTGAAGGGTAAACTCATTGAGCATCACTGGATTTTTGGCACACCAGCTAACTCTTTATATTTAATGGTTTAACTCCCTGGAGAGCTTCCTACCTCACAACAGACTATACATCTTCTGTAGCTGTAGGTTTGGCAGTGGAATTTTTTCTGGATGTCAGGGCGTAAGTTATGCTGATGGAAAGCAATGGTAAAGTCCCTCCTGGGAGAGCAGAGCAGGTGTGAGAGCTAGTGCAGGGCCCGTGGGATATAAAAAGGGAATGTTCTCACAGAGCAGCACCTGGTGACAAAAGCGGTGCTAAAAACAGTGCAAAACAAAACCAACTTCTGACACGGATGGGGAAAAGCAGGGTGAGAAGAAATGCAGGGAGTCAGCTGCGGTGGAAAATGGGTTTGTGTATGAATCCAAAATCAGCACCATCACAGTGCTTTCCTGGAGTGCCTTCCAGTACTCTGCTGACCACAAACCATCACAAGACTCTGCTGGAATGTTAGAAAGGGAAGACAGGTTATTAACAGGATGATGCCACCCACTGCTCCTCTCTCTCTCTCTCTCTCCTGGTGGCAGCAGAGCTTTCATTCAGCTGCCAACACCTACGTGCCTTCAGTGCTGCTTCCCAGAAATCTGCGCTGTGATGTGTCTGAAAGGTGTCTGAGAAAGATTTCTCTCTCTCTTTCTTCCTTTCCGTGAAGATGAACAACCTGGGAAAAACGTATCACATCACCACCTCTCCAAGGATGCTCTCTGGGCTGTGGGATGCATGCTTGGATAAGTGGAAGAGATGCAATTTCACTGATAGCTCTAAACTGCCCCAAAGTGGTCGAGAACCTGTGTTCTGGGAGTGAGTAGTCCCTCACAGATTATTACATGGAGTGAAAATGGGTCTGATGTTTATGAAATCTGAGGAGATAAGCAGGACTTGGTGGATAAAGATTAAAATTTCTGTAAGACACTGCATAGAATAATAATATTAACTCAGGGATATGGTCTTCCAAAGGGATACACACAAAAACACTGCACACTTTACACACAGACTGCATCAGGTTCCTGAAGGGGAGAGCAATTTGTGACAGCAATTCAGCATTCCAGCAGGAACAGGTAGATGTCAAAGGCCCTTTTCCACCTGAATGCCTGTTAGAAATTACATAATATAGACGTGAATCTCTACTTTCAGAGATTTTTCAAGAGGAAGAAAGGAAAAAACCCACCAAATTGAATTGCTAGTGTCTTTGTGGTTTGAGTGTGTAGGGCTGAGATCCAGGTAGATTCATGAACTAAAACATCATTAGTATACTGAAAAAGCAAAATTAATTCAACCTGAAGAACTGTTTGAGTACCCTTAAGGCTTGAAAAGCATGAGCCAGCCGTGTTTTTATTTCCCTCCTGTCAGACACACTCAGCTCAATGTCCTCACGGATTCTGCCCCGGGGTTAAGTGATGTTTATATGTTTGTACAAACCCCCTATGTAACAAACTGTTACACCACACTTCAACATCTGTGTATGACAAATATTTACTCAAACAACCACAAAATAGTTGATTCATGAAGAGTTTCTCTCTTAATACTGGTAAGAGGCGTTTCTGCTCCCTGCTGCTTCTCTTGGACTCAGGGCTTCTGGTAATCAAAATGTCCAAAATGGTGGATCTTCAGAAGCATTTGGCTCCTCTCCTCTTTTCCCAGGCCAGAGCTGGGGTTAGGAGCTGCAGTTGGGCTAGAGGAGAGCAAAACCCAGCTGCTGAAGCAGAGTCATTAACATCTATATATATCTATAGGTTTAAATGGACTGAAAGACCTTATCTCCTTCAAGAGCTTCTGGACCTGATGAAATCAGCATTGTTTTATAGATAACACACTATCACAGAAAGGCTGAAAGTCCTTTTAAAAGAAGGATAAGACTGAAAAGTCATGTTTGTGGTAAAAATGCAAGGTTCTCCTTCCCAGGGATGAAGGGCGGTGAATAACCCTGTGCTCCTGAACAGAAAATAGGTTGGGGAGAGCTGACAAGCAAACGAGTCAGGAGGGGAAAATACAAGGTGAAAATGTCATTTGAGAAGAGGACAGGAAAAAAATCACTTGTCAGCCAGTATGTCAGAGAGAAAAATCCTACACAGATGGTCTTAATAATTCTTTTAATGTACAATTGAAATAAAATCCCACAGTGTTGTGCCCTATCAGGACTTGGCTAGAGATTTGAGTTGTGAGCTCTGGAGACCTGGAAAATGTCCTAGGATTCTTGAGGTCAATCATTTATGAATTAAGTTACTGATTTCCTTTTACATTTTTTAAGCCAATTTCCTAAGTTCTCTGCGTCCATTAAGATTCCTCCCAGAGTGAAAGCTCTGCACATAGACAGCTTCATTAAGTCATTAAATATTAAATGAACTAAATTAAGCTTGAAAAATTACCTCAGGCTATTTTTCCATCTAAGGTCTCTCAGATAAATCAAAATTACTATGTATTGTGCAAGAGACTCATCAGCAGGCTGAGGAGGATGTAACAGTTTTCCTTGTTTCATACTTTCAAGCTTGCTCTAGGGGATGGAGGAGGCTGAGTTTTTTTTATTCTTCTACAAGTGAAGAAACGGCTGACTTTTAGGAGACTCTACCTTTCAAATACAATTTTCATTTCATAAGTTATATTGTACTTTCCACTGACTCGGTAGCGTTATGTAAAATATTTTAATCTCTTGAGTCCCAGTAGGAAGAGCTTTAAGATCCTTCATCTTCATTTCTTTTCCTGTCTCCCTTTCTAAATGTCCCAGCTTTGCTGGCGTGAAGCTGTCATTTCTCTCCCTCTCTCCAAATGTCATTGTCCATGCTGAGTTGTTACCTGCTGGTTATCAGCAGCTACCCAGACACTTTGCAGAAATGACTTTTAGATGTTGGAATGAATCGGAAGAGGCAGGGGAGAGCACATGTCCTCTCCTTTGCCCAGAGCAGATGGAGAGCTCTGTTTTCCCCCCAGTCTGGGGAAGCGCCGTTCCCACGCAGTCCTGGTTCTGCGTGGCTTCTGCAGGGAGAGCAGAGCTGCTTCAGTTTGTTTTACTTTTTCCATGCAATCTGTGTGGCTAAACATTTGCTGTTTGTGTGACTCAAGTGCCAGACACCTCCCTGGGAAAGCAAACCAGCACAACCCATCTTGCAGATGACGACTCGAACAAACTGGTGCGAGTGGGCGTTTCGGAGACGATGCAGGAACCTTGCCAGCACTGAACCCAAATTTCCAGGCTGTGCCTCAATACTGAGTTAAACAGTGCCCAGTAGGATTTGCCTACCAGTTTCAAAGTGGTGAGGAACAGCTGAAGGAATTCAGGAGGGTGATCCATGGATGCTGGGTCAATAACCTTCCTTTTTATGGGCTCTGAGCCCCCTGGGGGTTCAAGCTGATCTATTGCAGCCACTGTCAGTGCCCAGGAAAGTTTGTACTTGTCAAGGTCACACGTGTAAATGTGGTTATGGAACCTCATTTCCGTGAGGGCATCCAACCTGTCACTGTCCCAGGGTGTCTCCTCCTACCTCCCATCTACTGTGTTTTCATGATTTGACATTGTGTGGTTGAACATACTTTTTTTATAGAGTTAATGATGTATTGACAGAGAAAGAACAACTGGTTTTAGCGCACGATTTATAGAATTAAATTTCTTATATGCTTTTTCTTTATGAGCAACTTCTATTTTATTATATTATTTTATTTTGTTTTATTATTTTATTTTTCAATTTTGTTAATGTACAGCCAGACACATACATTCTGCAAGACTCATCCTATTGTGTTATTCCTGGTTTCCACTGAAACCAACAAATCTTAGAATTGCTTCCAAAAGCTTGGGTGGGATGTGTGTACCTGTTAAGGTTAAATCCAGTCAACTGAAGTTTTGAAGTTAATGCTTTAAAACCCTTTGAGAACCTCCTCATTCACTGGCAATTGGCTTTAGTTGGCTGTAGCTTATTTCTCTGATCCAAAGCCATTTCATCCCTGAATGAGAGCATTCCCATCAGAATTCAGTGTGCCCCATCCTCTCTGCATTAGTTTCACCACTTCAGTTGATTTGCCTTCACTCAGTTCCGTGTGTCCCTGTGAAATCAAACCAGCACAGAAATTTATTGGGACTCTGATTTCAACGTTTAGATCATGCAAATGCTATGGCAGTGAGTTTTCTTCCCATCGTTTTGGAGCAACTTCTCAAGCTGATAGCTTCACAAACATCTCCATTAGAATTAACGTGTCGCATCTTCTTAAAATGCTGCTCCGTTCAAATTGTTATCTCGTTTATACAGAAGATTAAATATACCAAAGTACTGCTTAAATAATTTAGCTAAGTCTCCCTCCATGCAAGAAACAGCAGGAGATTCTTAAAAAAACCTCTTTGTTTTATTATTGGACGTTGAATTTTCTGAAGCCTGTGCTCTCACTCTTATTCCTACCCTGCTGCTTGCAGGCAAGCTGTTTGTGTTTTAAAAGCAAAATGCAAAATAACATTTAATTTGAAGTCTAGGCACAAAAGGCAGTTTTATTTCTCTGCTCCTAAATAAATAGCCAAGCTTGGAAGAACTTTTTAGTTTAAAAATGCTGCCATCCAGTGGTTATTTCATGTGTAAAACTGTTACTTTTAGATCCAGAAATCTCTCGTCCTTAAATGGGTTGTTCCCCCTGCCCTTTTTCTCAGTGCCCTGTGCAAATTGTGGTTATGGCAAAACCAACACTTTTTACAGAAAAATGACAGAATTCTTCTTTTTAAGGACAAGGATAAAATTCTTAAAGATCAAGGCATTGCATAAGCTGCTGTCTCATCTATTTGGATTCCTAAAGAGCAAGGTCCTCCAAATTTAAATATCAGGGACACTTTCAGCACAACTATATATTGGAGTGTTATTGTTCATGGCTAACTGGGATCATTCTGGCATCATCTGCTTTGTCTCTGCCTGAAGTCTGTTGTGCCATACAACTGTTTGTATTTATGCATTTGATATGAATCCTTGTTTCAAGTGATTCCACTTCACTGCACAGTATAACCTTAGGAATCTAAAATATATCCAAGCATCCTTGACAAAACACAGAACAATTGATGACTTCTATGTGCATCTATGGTATAGAGAACTTGTTTCTAGTAAGAACTCAAACCAGAATTTACTTGATAGATTCATCACAGAAGAGTTTGGGTTGGAAGGGACATTAAAGATCATCTAATTCCACCCCCTGCCATGGGCAGGGACACCTTTCACTATCCCAGGTTGCTCCAACCCCACCCAACCTGGCCTTGGACACTTCCAGGGATCCAGGGGCAGCCACAGCTCCTCTGAGTAACCTGTTCCAGTGTCTCACTACCCTCACAGAAAAGAATTTCTACTTAACATCTAATCTAAATCTCTCCTCTTTCAGTTTAAATCCATTGCCACCGGTCCTATCACTCTCTGCCTCTGTAAAAAGTCTCTACATAGCCTGATATACAGAGAGCAAGTTAAGCTCTAAAGGTGTTCTTTTCAAAATTATTTCACAGTGATGATTATCTTAATAAGTACCCAATAATCATCTCTTTCCTGCAGGGATGCCTTGTTGGATTTGACCTGGCTCATGCTGTTGGGAATGTAGAGCTTCATTTGCATGACTGGGGAGTAGATTTTGCCTGCTGGTGCTCCTACAAGGTAAAATAAATTCATTATTGGAGGCTCTTTTCCATAATGCCACTTACATTGTGGGTCAGCAAAAAGGTCAGGAGAATAAGAACTGCACCTGGACAGTTGAGCAAGACTTGGCTGAATCTTTGAATTGGCCACAGTGAGGAGATGGACACTGACTTCAATGGTTGTGAGAGGTTCCAAAAATAGTAGTGGCAATGACCTACAAGGTCTGGTGAGATGGATGCTGATGGTGGTTAAAATCTGCCCTCTGGATACAGGATCAGGGGCTCTTCTCTTATTCCTCACACCAAGAAAGTCTCACAGCTATAGGAATTTATGAAGTGGTCCCTAAATAAGAGAATATTCTTGCCTAAGCTTTAATAATTTCAGATCACAGAGCAAGGTATCTTTAGTTCCTTTGACTCCTAGTGAGATTAGGACTCGACAGACATGAATTGTTTGATGACTTTGCTATATATATTATGATATGGAACTGTTTCAGATGTACTTCAATTTTCTGGCCTGTTAGACTTCAAATACCATACGTAAGCCAAGAGAGGTACTTTTAAAACTAATCTGAAAAAATATATCTGCTTTTTCCTCCATCAGCACTTTGTGACAAATGTTAAGATCTCCATCTAGAAACCACTAGAAATGTTAAAATGGGTTTGTTCTATAGATCAGGGTGAGAGAAGGAGAGTGATACTTTACAGATAATGAGCACTACATGTACATGTTGATTTATTCTTTGCAGTACTTAAATTCTGGAGCAGGAGGCCTTGCTGGTGCCTACATTCATGAAAAGCATTCCAAGAGTATTAAACCAGCGTAAGTATTTTCTAATAATGAATTCCCAAATAAAAGGTGCTGTGAAGTTTAAATGGGAAAGAATCTTCCCTTTGAATTGGGATGTGCAAGTGAAATTGTGTTGATTCCTAGTCACAGAGTATGGGCATGTGCAGCTATGCATATATTTATAGAAACAGAAGGAAATTCCTGTTTTAAAAAAACCTCACTGGGCTAATATTTGCTACTGATTTATTGAATTGATGAAAACAGTAGAAAACATTTAGGCAATTTGGCTGACTCTGTTACTTCAAATGGGTTGTTTTAAACCAACTTCAACAAATTTTGAAATTGTTAATGTTCACATGCTCACATCTAAAATGAGTTTCCTCTTCTAAGGCTGCTGTCAGTCCTTAATTAAATAGAACCATAAAAGAGACTGTTGACAATATTAAAAGCAAGCATCCCAAATCATGTCCGTGAGGCTGTTTAATGTAAAGAGAATATTCAACATGTTCCTTTAGAAATGGATTTAAAATAATCATTGAAGTCTTTGGTTGGTGAGCAAAATCAAAGACAATTTCAACTCTGTGCCTAATAGCTCTTTAGTAGTGGCATGTTTTCATTAAAGTTATATCCACTGGTAAAGCTAGGCAGTATTACATGGAGATCTGTTCTGAAAGAGTGTATAATCCATGGAAAGCTGAGCTATCAACTGAGGTTAGCTGCATTAACAAAAATACCTGTTATTTAAGCCATTATATGGCTATACTCTATGTGTGTTAAGAACAGTGAGATTAATACTTTTCATGCACTGACAAATGTAAACATTTCTGGCTGTAATGCTTGGAGAAATTGCTGGCACTTCCTTTTATTTTAGCTTGAAGAAGGCAAACTAAATCAGGTTTCAGAGACAAATAATATTATAATAAGCAGCTTTGCTGCACTACGTGCTGGTTTCAGACTGTCTAGACTCCCCAGAGATAACAAAATAACGCTGATAAGTTCTTCTCAGTCACCCATAACAGAAAACTCATTAGGATGACATATGACCTGTTGTGAGCTGATTCGATTCTTACATGTGAACACTGGCAAAATATTCCGGATATCTGGATATGTGTTCTGGAAAGGATTTTTCCTGCTCCCCTGTTAGCCAGGTGCAGAAATTGTTCCCATGGCCACACCTGTCTGTGTGGCTCCCATGGATCCTGGTTGTGGGGAACTGGGAAGATGCTGAACTGTGGAAAAAATGTGAAAAATTATAGAATAGCAACAGGTGGAATGAATAACATATCAAGGACTTTCAGCCTTTTTTCCTCCTTGATGACATTTTGGAACTTTTCTGAGGGTACTTGCTTGGTATTTTAAGTGAGAGTTTAAATTAGTTTTTTCTGAACCAGCTTCTTCATCCATAGTCATTAATTTGTGTACTGAATCTGGATACTGAATATCTTAAATGCAATTACCTATATGGAATAGGTTTTTCCAGCCTGGGGACCAATTAAGGATATAATTCCAAACTTCCTGCCTCGACCCTCTGCGTTATTTAATCACAGTTATTTCATATTTCCTGAGATTTGATAATCACTCATCAAATTGTTTATAGTTCCTATGCCCTGGTTGCATTACTTTTCTCTCTTTCCTCCATCAACCAGCCATTTCAGGTCTCCAAATAAGGCCCTGAGACAAAGGAGAATTTGTCTATGTCAAAGTATTCAATTTTATAGCTGATTTAAATGCAGAGCAATTTGCTGTATGTTGTACAATCAAATAGAGTGGAATTTAACTGCTCGGGAAGTTGCAGGTTTTGCGCTGTAGCTGCACAGTCTCTGGCTGTCATCTGAATCAAGGATGACACCCAGTGGCCACACGACTTCAGGCAAAAACAGAGGCACCAACCACTTGTTTCTTTGCACCTCAGCCCACGCAAAAGCAGGGAATTAAATTTGAATTCAGCTGACACCCTTTTGTCGTTTGAAATGTCTGAAATACGGTTTTAACTCACGGCCGGTATTAGGTGAGTCACTTTTTACCCACTTAGATAAATTCCTTTAATTTGTCTTATCCTTCATATTTCCTGCAAGCTATCGACTAGGTAGTTATTTTTATATGGAAATAATCTAATGTGTCTTAATGGGAAAATGTGTGTTCTGACTGTAATTCAGAGAGGCAGAAGATTTGTCTTTTTCTGTCTGAGGCTGGGACAAAAAAGGACTTATTGAAAATAAAACATCTCAGTCCGAATTTTCAGTTTTAAACCCCACAAACCCAGCTACTGCACATCACCAAAAGAATTCAGGTATTTTGGTTTAACTTCTGTTAATTTTGTGAGTAAGCTTTTTTTTGTCCTATGCCCAGTTTCAGAAACTGGGTTCCTCTCCAGACCCTGCTCCCATGACAGCTAAACATTTATTTGCTGCTTTCTTTTAAATGCAACTTGAGGAAGAGTTACTAAAGTATTTAATAGCCTTACCATCAGTGCCTGAGGTCATGCCAGACCTGTTTCCTGCTTTGGGGTTGCCTCACTGCAAACTCCACAGCCCAAACCCCATGTCAATCAGCCATACCACCTTTAGTCCCAGCAGACTAAAGGCAAACCAGTCCCACTGTTCTTCTTCATGGCAGTGCAAGCTTCCCATAAGAGTTATAAAGTTGATAATTTGCTATCCTGGGAAAGGATTTATGCCTCAGGGCAGGGTTTGATCCTTAGATCAGCTGGAGGCTGAGGGTGATAAGTCTCCTGTGTCATTCCTGTTTTGCAAACAACATCCTGTGTCCTGCAAACCCCTTGGCTTGGGATGGTTCTCTAATTCACTGCTGGGGCCATGGGGCTAAAAGTGACATGTTGTAATCTAATTAACATCTCTACCCCACTATGTGGTCTAGTCCTCTGCTAGTCCCCATCTTTCTCCTTAGAGCAGTAAAACTGAGTCAATCTGACATATACAGGTCCGAAATATCCCCATTCTCTCATGATCTCACCTCCTCTGAAGGCTCTCTTAATACTCAAATGGCTTTTTTAATACCTGCTCTATATATCACAATGCAATATATTCCTGGCTAATTGTGTGAGAGTGATTTCTTTATGGGAAGGTTTCGAATAAAAAAAAAAGGACCTGGAGAAAGCAGAGCTATGAAATACTACTGGAACTGTTGGGGAAATGCAGGCTGAGCCTGTGCCACCAGGTTTCCATGTAAGTGTTGCAGCAGGGAGGTTTCCAAGACACAGAGAGCACTGAAGTGAGCTACTAATACTGAAATTTTGCTTGTCTAGCTGTTTGAGCTCCAGAAATATCCCTTTTAATTTTTTTTATTTTCTTCTTTTTTTTCTTTCTCCCTAACTCTCCATTTATAAAAAGGATAACTAGAATTACCAAGCAATTTAGCTGTAATGAAACGTGAATATTTGTGGGCACATGGGGGAGAAGATGCACAAGTCAGGTGTTCCCAGTAGGGAAAGTTTGCAGCTGTAGATGTGCAGTGGGCTCAGCTCTGCTGTCAGATGGCAAAAGGGACAGGGGGGGACAAAGTTACAGAGCCCTGAGACAGTAAAGTAAGAAAAATAAAGGCACAATTTAAAGAGATGAAAGGGAAAGAAATGTATGTAGAGCAGTCAGGAGAATAATAGATAAATCCTTGCAGAGGATTAAATGAAAACTGTATACAGTTTAATGTATAAAATGAAAGGATTTTTCAAGACCTTAACCCACACTAGCAGCAGGTAGAGTTTAAATATGAGAAGTTTCTGTGATGTGAAGAAATGCTGCATGTGCAGGAAGCAGCTGATGTCCAAATAATGTGTGGGCTTTTAGTATAGAATTTTTTAAAAAGTTTCAAAGAACAGGAAGCAAAAAAGGTAACTATTTCATATCAGCTTTGAGGAACAGAAGGCATCTTCAGGCAATTTCTTCACAGAGAGAGGTGAGATATCAGCTCTTTTTCTTAGACCACTTCCCCTTTCTGTGTGTTGATGCCAATGAAAATGCCAGAGTGCAAACAGCTTCCTGCTACTTCTTTATAGAGACCTGCACAGCGTTTTTTGTTTGTGAACTTTAACCCTGGCACCAGATAAACAGAGATGTGCTCCTCCAACTCCTTATACTTTCCCCTTCCCATTTTCCCAGATGCTCTGGGCCCCCATCCTGCTCCAGTGCAAACCTTCTCTGTCCAGTAACTCTGTTTTGCAAGAGGTTATTCTACACCTTCTAGGACTGGGAGCTCCAGCTGAATTTTTCTTTGCTTATTTTCTTGATTTATGAGGAGATATCACATTATTGGTTTTTGAATTAGAGTCACATAATCCCCAAAGTAAAGAGCTGAATCTTCTGTGAAACTGATGAAAACAATGTAACTTTGAAGGAATGTGAGTTGGAAGCAAAGGACAGTCATAAAAGGGTTTGGAAGGTTGTTTTATATCTACGATAGTGGAAAGAACTAACTGCTCATTTAAAATGCTTCTAGGAATCACAGAATTATAGAATGGTTTGAGTTGGAAGGGACCCTAAAGAGCATCTCACTGCAAACCCTCTGGAGCAGGGCATGGACAGGGACATTTCCACTATCCCAGGTTGCTCCAATCCCCGTCCAGCCTGGCCTTGGACATTTCCAGGGTCCAGGGGCAGCCACAGCTTCTCTGGGCACCCTGTGCCAGGGCATCACCACCCTCACAGGGAAGAATTTCTTTACTCAAACTGGGTCTTCTACTCAGACTTTACTCAGATAATAGGCTAAGATGGTCCATTTCTCACTGACCCCTGCAGTTTGTCACTTCTGGGTGTCTCAGCACTGCTGAAAGCTTTATCAGAGCAGCACCTTGTCCTGGTCAAGGTGAAGATCTGGAGAAGCAATGTGGAGACTCCTAGGGAAGCTGAGCTGAGTGCAGCCAGGTGGGAAAGTCAGAGGTGGCAGAGGGAAGTGAACATCCTGCAGTTTCCAGAAGGGTTTCTCACTGGTCCTACTGGACTCAAATCATGGGTTAATGTAAATAAACTCATGCAGTGAACATGTGTCCCCCGAGAGCATGAAGTATCCTGTGCAGAGGTAGAAATGAACTGTTGCTTTGCCAAGGAGATGAGAGCAATTTAGCTCCTTGAGCTAATTTAGAAACCAAAAGTTAAAACCTCCCTTGGGAAGAGACTGTTTAGGAATAAAGCTATCGGCTAATTAGGCTTAATTGCATTGTCTTGGGACAAGTGATTTATTAGGCCAATCTAGACCCATGATGGGCCTGCAGGGGTGTGTTCTCAGATTCACCAACTGCATGGCAAATATCCAAGAGCATTTTTTAACTTTGGAGTGAGTCTCTGGGAGAAAAAACGAGAGAGGTTAATGTGCACTCACATCATCTATTCCCATTCTTATTTCTTCGTCTCCTTTTATGTGGCTCCCATGATTGTCTCCTTGTTCTCTGTCAAGCATTTTCTCTCTCTCTCTTCCTTCAAATCCTCCCTTGTAATTAAGCTGTATCTTCAAGCAATTTTACCTCTTTTCTCATTATAAATAACCTCCTTGTTCTTTCCTCCCTGAAGGTCTTTCCTTTGTTTTGTCATCTTTGCCCTGGTTGGATTTTAAGGTGATTGCAAAGGTGCTGAGTGTGAATTCTGCATCACCTTGGGGATGGTTGGGGTGAGTGTGGAAGGAATGTGCTGTTCTCCTTCCCTGAGTGTACTCCCACCCATTTCTCCTCCTGGATCAGGCTGATGGGACATCTTTTTGTGTGTCTGCCATGTTCCTGTCCTGCTCCCAGCCTCGGGAATGAAAGGGAAGGGACTCTATTCCTTGCAGATTTGCTTTCCCATCCACTGCCTCTCGCTTTTCTCATCGATGGTGTAAAACACAACATGAAAGGAACAGGGTTAGCCCGATGGAAAGGTGAATGTAGCCTGGGGGCAACTCTTGCATCCTGTTAACTAGCAAGGAAGGGATCCTGAGGCTCTCCTTGGAGTCTGGATGGTTGCTGTGATTTTCCCCAGCACTTCAAAGCCCGTGTGTTGCTCTCTGCCTGCTCTTTGTGCCTCAATGCTCCATTTCCAGGCAGGTAGTTTCCAGAGCACTTTGCTGTGTCTTGATTTTTCCCAATAAGACAAAGCAGGAAGCTTCCTTCCTGCTGAATAATTTCCAGAAATGAAACACTTTTACTGGTGTCACACACCAGTAAGAAAAGGAAGAAAAACTTTCTTTTTATTAAGTCAAGAAAAGGGCATTATTTCTCCTCCTATTCTTATGAATTCACCTGTGTGTTTCTGTAGTTACCTCACAGAACCTTTCTATCTTAGGGAGGAAAGAGTTTATTTTTTAACAAAAAAACCTCAAGTAAATTTTCCGCCGTTTTCACTAAGAGCTCGCTTACCTCTGTGCAGAAATGTGCTGGAACTAATGCAATTTTGCATCTGGGATTTCCTACTAGGTGTTGATTCCCTTTCAGTATTTGATAATTTTTCACTTTTTCTACTTCAGAATATTTTGGAACTTTCTATGAAGCTTTCCTCCTAAGATTCTCAGTTAAACCTGTAGTCTGCACATGCCCTTTAAAAATGAGATTTGCTCATGCTTTTGTATTGGTTCATTAGACCACAGTGGGGAATTGTTTCTAATTTTTTCCTTATAGAATGTGCTTTGAGATCATGGTATGGCTCGAAATTGCTCCAAGCTGAAAGCACCAGCAAGAGCCTTTATGCTTTTGTGCCATTAATAGTCACGAGTTTTCTTCCCATTTATATCCCCTGGAGAATATTCCTGTAATTCTCAGCAATGGGTTCAGATGGGGTTTTGTTCCCAGGGTGTTCCCAAGAGCTATTCGTGCTCCTGACCTTGCTGAACACCTCTCTGGCTTTAGCTGCAGCTCTGGGGTCACACAGACAGCTTGGGTTGTGATTCATGTCACAGCCAGCACCTGAGTCACACCATGAGCATTTTTGAAGGTCATTGGAAGGTCATTCCCCAGGTTAAGGAAGTGATTCAGTCTCGTTGTTTGGCATTCTGGGTGTATGCATTGGGGCATTATGTAGGGGTTTTCTTTTTTTAGCTCGGTTTACCACTTGTGCCTATTTGTTTCCACATGTTCATAGGGTTTTTAGTCCTCATACTCCCTTTTTCTCCTGAACCTTTTTTCCAGCATCAGCCAGGATAAGGTCCCACCAGATCAGAAACCTTACTATTTTTCTTTTTTCTTTGTCTCCCTTAACCAAGCCTATTTTATCTTGCAAAGTCCAGCAAAGTTCACCCACAGCCTCCTGTCTTTTATTTCTTACCCATCTCCACACATCTTTGAATCAGGAGCTTCCCAGAGGCCTCCATGACATGTACTGTCTATTCTTGCCCACTTGCTGTAAGCCATCCTCCCTCTCACTTTCCATTTGTGAAACACTTCCTTTCACACCTCTTTGTCGCTGCTGGTAAATTTTTACTGTCACAGTGACTACTCCTCATTTTTCACCAGAGTAATTTTCAGTGCTTGCTGGCAGCTGCCTCTTGCTGCCTTCCACTGTGTGGGAACTGCAGGGCAGCTCCAGCCACAGAGAGCTCACTCAAGTGTCTGAGGAGTGATTTCCAGAGAGATGCTGGGGGGAACACAGAATCTTCCTTTTCTTTTTCCCCTCCCTTGTTTCTCAGTCAGCATGACATCAATCCACTGATCTAATCACACCAGTGCACCTGCTTTGGGAAAGTGTTGGGTTCTTTCTGTCCCACGGCATGAAAAACAGCTGCTCAACCTGAAGAAATATTTATTATTTTCTTTAGCTGTGTGCAGATTATTGAGCAAAAGTGGAATAGTTTCCTTCTGTAATCGAGTTTTTCAGCATCCCTCCGTTTTCAATGACAGTTTTCTGAGATTTGCAACCCTTTGTGAGCAAGGGCAAGGAGATTTTGTAGGTGTGTTGAAGGTCAGAGTTGCAGGTACAGTTATTTCCTGACAGGAGAATAAGTCCATCTAAATGTCCTTATTTGATGCTTCTCGCCTGCTTCTGCTGTGAGAAGGGCTTGAGGGCTCCTGGAACCAGTGTTGGACCTCCTGTCAAACATGACATATTTACATTGGACCTCATGTCAAACATCAGGCCTTGTGTCACATCTGCTTTTAGACCCCAAAAGACTGATAGTTTATGTGTTACTGAAAATTTGGGCAACTGTAGCCCTGTAAAGAAAGGTTCCTAAGTCACATTTTTCTTGTTTTCTAGTGATGGATGAAAGTTAATATTTTTAGGAGAAACTCTTTAAAACAACTCTGAAAGGCACCCATTTCTGTTCTCCCTCAACTATTTCATATCTTAGGCTTCAGCTGAAAAAACTATATCTGAGTTTTTCTGCTTGAGTATCACTAAGTGTTAGTAAATGTTTTGTGGCACAACTACTGGATTCTGTGTCAAATTTGCTGGCACTTGAAATTCTGAATTCAATTAGTTCTAGCCACTGCCATAAAAAAAAAAATCTCATCTAATGTGTATTGTTTCTTGTTTCAGGCAAAGAGCAGAGGTGATAACTTACACTTTAGTTAATAAGGATTCTGGTATGATAAAGGCCTTGCATTAATATTGTGATTATTCTATTCAAAAACAACAAAGAGTCAAGAAAGTGCAACTTCCCAGATCTTAAAATTTTTACATTATAGTTCAGTCAGATCCATTCATTATTTAGAAAGCTATCTAGATATCATCCCCTGAAAGATTTGTTCAAGGGATTGCAGAGACTGTGTTGTTCAGTAAACGCATCATAGTAATCAAAAGTATCTAAGTCTCCTTTAAGTCAGAATTCACATTTAAGAGTAGCTCTCGGAGGGATTGCTGCTTTCACTTGTTTAATTTAATCTATTTGAAACTGCCTAGAAAAAAATTACTGAATTCTTAAAGAATATAACATACATTTTTTTTATCACCATAAAATAATTGAGAGCTATTCAGTACTTTATAAAAATTGCTGAGAACTTTATTAATATCTCTATGAGTAAATTGGCTCCCTGCTTGATTTTTAATTTCTGGTGTTAGGCAGAATATTCAATTTCCCCTTACTAAATGTGTGAACATACTGTTGGCTGTATTCCCCCTTTTCATATATCTGATATTTGGCCAGTGAAAGTGTTATATGAGCACTTTGTGATAATAGTTGTTCGTAAGCTGATTTAACAGTTTTTAATTCAACTTCATTAGCCTTAGGGGGTTTGTTTTTTCTGAAATCTTCTCCTGGGATTTAATTTAGGCTCCCATTTTGTCTGCTGTTGGATCATACCTTTCTTTTGCCCCATCATGGCGAATGAAATTATCATCCCTTACCGCGAGCGCCTCGGAGGTTTGGTGGAGAGCTCAGCGTGGCTCCAAAGGGCCCTGATTGGATTGGCAGCATTGAATCCATTCCTCTTCCTCATGCCCTGATCACAACAACTTGTTTCCTGCTACAAAAGTGAGCTCAATCTCCTTTTGTTTTGACCTGGAGGGGTAATATGTATGGACGTGTTGAAATTGGTGTATTCCCACTTGTGTCGAGCCTAAAAGACTAACAAGGTAAAAATCAATCCAAGAGGAGCTGTGCACTCTCTGTCTTTCAAGTAGCCACGAGCTGTAAATCACCTTGTACTCCATGGACCAAACAGCCCAGGTTTTTCACCCAAGAGCCTCTCTAGTTGTGTTAAATCCCTCACCTCGAAGAACAGCAAAGCTCAGGGAGCTGAGAGCCGCCCGGCTGCTTTTGGAAAGAGGGTGATTACTCAGATCTAGAAGTTTCTTAATTCCATCCATTGCAGTTGCATGGTTAAGTGTCATTGTTTAAATGATGAGACTGTTTTTCAGGATTTGGGTCTTTGCTGTTAAAACTTGCTGCTAGGCAGAAAGTGAATTTAGCTATTTTTTAACCAAGACAAGCCTCAAAATAGAGGAGAAAAATTATCTCCCTTTAGATGGTACTGAAAAGGCAAGCCTCTTAACAGAAGAGAAATGTCATGCTATTAGCCTCTAATACAATCACATTACTTTGGTCCTTTGACAAAGTAAAGCCTCATTGATATTAAATATGAAAAGTTACTACTTTCACAGTAGCAACTTTTCATAAGGAGTTTTGATTTTTTCCACTGAGTTCTAAGAGACTGGCCCATTAATAATGTATGGCGCCGCTCACAAGTCACATATGCTTAATAATTAGGAAACATTTGTAATGAGTTGAAAAGGGTAAGGAAATCAGCAGAGTGTGTGCAAGTCCTAAACTACAGAAGTCTGAGGCTAATAATTACCTGGGCTTCAAAAGCTTTTCACATTCTAACAACAGATCCTACTTAAAATTAACAGGCACTGCACAGAAGAGAATAATGAAACAAGTCCAAGCTTACCATTTGGGATAAAGGATATCTAAATAGATATAAGGGAGGAAAAAAAAAAAAAGGCTTTAAATATAGCTTCTGGCAATCTTGGCAAGGTTTTCTGAAGGAGACTGGGAGAGTTAGGTTAGAAATATTGCTGAATTCTAGCAGCGGTAGCTGCTATAACTCCCTTAATCCCCTGTGCAAATCCTACTCCTTATAGATATATACTGTGAAGCTACTCCATAACTGACAGCTCCACGGTGTGTGAAGAATTTCACCTGCACAAGGGGGTTAAAATCGGTAAATTCTTGATTTCAGTGATGAAACTGGGAGCTACTTTTCCATTATTCTTTGTTTTGGTTAAACAGACCCTTCATCATTTCAAACATAATTTGAAATGTGTTTTACTCCCTTCCAGTGAGCTGTCAGCAGGGGAGCCCTGGGTCAGATCAGGTTTCTGTTGGGGTGCTCAGTATGGAGGGTGGAGTGGTGTGGAATAACATTGTCCATCCACATGGGCTTCAGTTATGTTTCAGCTGTAAATTAACAGGAATTTAACAATAGAAATACTGATTTGTTTTTTAATCAGTCTTGTTTTTTTTTTCCTTTTTTTCATTATTGAAAATGCCAGTTAGGTGATCTAGATTAAGAAAAAGATTAGATTCTGAAATTAATATAAACCTGACACTGGCAACAATTTTTGAGGGCAAGGTCATTATTTGGGGAAAGGCTGACAGGAGGGGAAAAAACCAAGTGACATCAGCTGTACCTTCAAATACTCTTTCCTTATCTGTATATTAAAAAATCCTGTATAAGATGCTCCAAATAAATCTTTTTCTTCATCCGTACTTGGCCCTCATTGCTAAATATGTGAGCACATTTTAACAAATCTATTCTCATCCCTCACTGGAGAGTTAGGGCAATCTTGAGCAGAATTCCTAGAGATGAGGGCTTGAGGCATGGAGAGACCAAATGACTCATCAATGATCAGACAAGTCTGTGATAGCAAAGAAAATTGAAATTCCTCCTCAAACTCCAGCCAGTGAGCCAAAAATATGCCATGCGAGGCAACGAGCAGGTTTTTCTGTTTTCTTGGTTGCTGTGTGTATGTGTCATTCTATTTATTCTGAATTTTGGCATTGAATCCAAAGAAACACAGTCATGCTCGTGCGCTTGCAATAAAATTAATGCCATAGAAATTAAATTAAAACATATAAAAAGTGCAATTAGAAAGCTGCAATAAAATTAATGCAGAGTAGAGCGCAAAGAGTGGAGCCCAGCTGTTCAGCCTGGGGATCAGGTCTCTGCTCAGAGGTCGTGGAGAGCTGTGTGTAGATCTGGGTGAGAGTAAGGTGGCTTTGAGGGGGTGAGACAACTGTTTCTAGGAGTTTAGTTTCTGGGATGTACTTTTGAGTGAGGCAGCATTAGGAGATGCTCCTGCTCAGTGCTCCTGAGCACTGGGTACTTTTTCTATCTGTATTACATTGCACAGAGTCCAGAAAACTGGAGGAAATAACCTCAAAATATGGAATTAAACTTTCAGTTGAGCTGGAGATCCATATAGGGATATAAGGCATGTTTCGAAATGGTTCTGGGTTTTAGGAGCTGCTTGTACCAGTTGTTGGTTTGGCATTTATTTATTTTTATCCTGGCATTTGAAATGTGAAAGCTGGACTTTGGATGTGGCACCACCATGTTCTTCGAGGCAGAAGGATGATGGTCAGACATGGTCAGATGTGGATTGCCCTAGCTCCAGGCTGGCTCCAACCTCCAGGCTTCCTGTGTTCTTTTACAGCTTAATTTTTAAGACCTCGTGGGTGTTTGCGTAACACTTTTCCTGCTAAGAGATTGAGATTTGAGTCACAATTAATCTCTATTCTCTAAATTTGTGCCACACTGTACTCGTGCCTGTTGCTTGCCTGTTGCAGGTCTTTAGGGTGTCCTGAGACAAGAATGTGCTCTTCAACCAGCCATGGACATATAGGACTGCAAGAAACTGAAATTAATGATTATTTTTGGCCTTTTCATTCTTCTCCCTGCACGAGGCTGCCTTTGCAGACATCACACTATATCTGCCTAGCTCTGTGTAATGAACTTTGGGGGCAGTGACAAGTCTCATTAAATCCTCAGAACTGATTCTTTCTCCTAGCTGGTACAGTAGCATGAAAAAAATCAAACAAATGTTTGCCAACACCTGGATGCTTTTGCAAAATCAAAGCAATGTGTGAATGGAGAGCTTAGCTGCCACCCAGCAGTAACATCAGCTGCCTTGAGAACACAGCCTGCCCCAAAACTGCCTCCTTATGATTTAGCTTAACCCATGCTTTCATAAACATAACATGCTTTGCTGGTATATGCTCCTAATATAATCTAAATAATGACTATGAAATTTCCAGCTCACTTTGTGCCCTGATAAGGGAGAGGAGACAAACTCTTCTGTGCCCAGGGAAACTGGAAGATGTAAAATCAAGTATTACAAATTTCACACTGTATTCCTGTAGCTTTTCAACTTGCCTTCTCCTGGATGTGAAATGATTATCTCACACAATGTAATGACAGGCTACTTCCAGCACAATGCCCTGGATTGTAAAAGCTGGGCCACATTAATGGTATTTCCCTGTTTTATGTACCACTACTCAAGAGTTTCTTTCTTTCTTTCTTGCTAAGAAGGGAAATGAGACTCGTGTTGCTCCAGGCTGTAAATTATAAATGAGTAGCATGATCATCTGTAACACTGAAGCAAAGGTCAAAGGGATTTTTTTTGTATTTTTTCTGTGTTCTTTAACTGCATCTTCTTTGATGTTTACACTGCACATACATCACCATCATTATATCCCACACTCCTGCATCATTAATGCAACTACAAACGAGATGACTCAAGTTATGAACAACCAGTGCTTCAGTCTAATGCAGACAGATATGAAGGAAGAAAATGAGCTAAGTAAAAATACTTATTGAAGAGATTGTTCCCTGGTGTAAATGTCCTTAAAGAGAGTGTGACTAAATAAGACGATACTGCTCCTTTCTGCAGTCATTTTCCAGCCCAGCAAACTCATTGATTTGTAAAACAAGAGAACATTTTGGAGGAAAAATAAGGAATTTAAAAACCTTTCAGCAATATTTCATTGTATTCTTACTTGTTTCATGAAACTCAGCTAGTAACAGCTTGCTTTAAATTTTATGTGGCACATGTAAAAATTCTGTGCAAAGACTGGAAATGTGCAGAAATCCCTGGGAAAGCCTCAGTGTTATTAAACCATGAGGACATAGGGAAGGTTGGATAGGTCCTTCAGCAATCTGGTCCAGTGAAAGATGTCCCTGCCTATGTCATGGGGCTGGAAAGAGATCATCTTTAAGGTCCCTTCCAACCCAAACCACTCTGTGATATCAATGGTTTTATTTGAGGCACAGAATGGAACAATCCATTTCACAAGTTGTTTTCTAATAGAAGTGGATTTGTAAGAACAAGCTCACCTTGCAGAAAAATCCACACCTAACTGGACACTGATTTACTCTCCTTTTTGGCATGATTTCTCAATGGATTTCACCTATGCTTTTGCTCCAGGATGGAGAGATGTTCTCCATGGAGGTGTTCCAGGAGCATCTCCTCTGAGCAGCCTTGGGAGGCTGCTGGGAGTACCCAGGGCTGGCAGCAGGATGCTGCAACCACAACTCATCCATGGCTGGGATAACAATTTTAATTAGTGATGTGTTAAAACAAGGGCTCACTTTGGATAAATTTGCATTTTAAAATTTATAGTGGAACATTTGCTGAATTAGACCTTTATCTCCTTAGACATTGATTTTTTAACACTCTTCCCATAATGGATTTTATCTGCCATGGAAAGCCTGTAACTTGACAGTCCAATTGCTAACATGTTTAAGGTGTTTTTAACCACAAGAACATTATATATGGCTTTTCAGAGCCTTCTACTTTATGCATTTTGCCAAAAGTTATGGTTTTGAATTAAGATTGAATTTAGATCCTGGTGCCATTGTTTTTTGAAGCAGGAACAGTTGAAATGGTGACTGCAGCTCAAAATGCTCACTTTGCATGCAGAGTAACAACTCTTTAATAAGAAATTTTACCGCAGTAAGTTAATGTGCAGTTTTATTGCCTATTATTTTTAGTGAGCATTTATAAAGCGTTATGTTTGGGGTTTAACACCTTAACTCTCTCCCATCACAACAGGCTGAAATTTGGCATAGCGGTGGCAACCTTCATTTCAAAATTTTCACAGAAAATTGTAAACAGCAAATTGCTATAATTTGTGAAGATTTTGCTAATTTCCACACTTTGAAGCCTGTCAACTTAAATGTCAAATAACGTGACATCCATATGGACCATTAGATCAATGAGAGTGTAGGACCAGAGCTGCCTCAAAGTGCACATCCTGCAGTGACACCTCTGAAGTTCTAGAACAGCCAAAAGAGAAAAAAATAAAAACAAGAGAAAAACAAATTGTCAGATTAGGGTAGGAAAGGGCAAGACAGCTAAAACTGTCTTTAAAAAAAAAATCCTTCATTCTGTCATTTTGGAAAAGTTTTGAAACTTTGCTCTCCAAGTTGCCTTGGTGGTGCTGCAGTTGAGATCTGGGTTGAAGCCAACTTCAGAATTAGCAAGTTTTGAGCATTCGAAGCGCAACCAGAGAGTTTTTCATCAGCCCTGATCTGGGTAATGATCTGATTGATCTGTATATTGTCTTTGATTTTTGGGTGTTGTGCAAGTAGAACACAGTATTGTTTCTTCCTTCTCACAGACTGTTAGTCCAGATGTTTTATTTCCCATGGATTCTTTCTTTTCCTGCTTAAAACTTTTGAAATTCACGGAATGTGTGCCGTTGATATCAGTAGATTGTTGCAGTAGCATACAATATTCAGGGTTTACAGTACAATGTTGTCTATATATTATTGAGTTCCTATAAAATAACTGAAATATCTTTTATGACTCGAAGCATCAGTAACTGAGTCACTCGGGCAGAGGCTCTGTTGTACTTTATTTGGGGTGTATTCATTTTGGCAACGAAATATCTCATTTAAAATGGATGTATATTGCACTATTAATTTTCATGGGTCTCAGAATAATAAAAACATCATGCAGCAATAAAGAAAAAAAGCATGCCTTTTCTGTAGACCCTCTGTTTAGATGCAGCTCAGAGCCTCACACAGAAGTAAACATAAAACCTGTGTTGTTATACAGAAATACTAAGTACTTTATTTTACACTCTGCAGTGTTCATGTAACAAGTTTCCAACTCAAATGTGGTCTTAATTCTGCAGAGCTCAGCTCTTTGAGCCAAACTGCAAAATGCTCCTGCTTTAGAGAGGGGCCAAGACTTTCTTTTCCCTGTTTACTTCCAGGAAGGTTGATCTAATGTGACTTTTACTTATAATTTTTTTCATCATTACAAGTTTTTCCAGGCTTCACTTCTATACAACTTTGCTATCTGGTATGGGGAAAACTGAGCAAAGCCTTGGCAGAAATGGTGTCCAGTATGTCCAGTATGTCCAGTATGTTAGTATGTCCAGAATGTCCAGTCCTGCAGAGCTGAGAAGCTCAGGAGGGAGTTGGTGATGGTGACTTCTTGATGTTGTAATAACATTGATACAGGAGAAATCTCAAGTAGGACTGGCATTATCAATCACTGTGTGCTGAGCAGAGAACCCAAGGGAGATGGGGAGACACTCCTTGATTTTGCAATATTGATTTTATCTGCACTGCCCTGGGTAGTAGGTGATCCAGTGCATCCTGCTGCTTTGGAAAACTGTTTATAGCTATGTCCTTGAGCATATTTCCCATTAAATGTGAGTTAATACTGTAGTGTCATATTAATGTCCAAGCTCAGACATATTAGTTTTTAAATAATTGTTTGGGGTTTTTTTTGGTTTTTTGTTTTTTGTTTTTTGTTTTTTTTTGTAAATGATCTCAAAAAAGGAGTATTGCATTAAACTAGTTTGGGTTTTATTCTAAAGACAATTTTTTGAATAATAAGTTTAGTTCAGGAGAATAAAAGTGTATGCAGAATTCACACTGGTCTCACAGTAAGGACAAGGCAATGTCCCCAGAATCCTCTTTCCAAGGTCCTATTGTCTGCCTGCAGTCCATCAAAAAGTCCTTTTCCTGGTAAAACTAAGTCAGATTTTATAACACCTTTTAGCTTTCAATATTCATTAAACTAAGTTTAAGAGAAGGGGGAGAATGGTTTGAATTTAATGCCTTGGAACCAAACAGTGGAAATATTTCTGTACTTTTTTTGTTTTGTGAAGTAAATTCAGAGAAAATGGATATTGTTAAAATCAATAGTTAATTGAAAGATGTGGTGTGTTTTATCATTTGCAGTAAAAGAGAAATTCTCAAATGGTAATATTAAGTTTTTAGTGCTAACTCTTTATAGAATTTATTGTGGTTTTATGTTATTGTTAGAAATAAAATGTATTATTAGAAACATATATATTGCTTAATCTTATATAATTCTTAACTTTCAAATCTAAATGAAAAGATATTATGTTAAGATTTCTATTAATTTATTTTCTTTTAAAAAATCTTAGGCTAATTGGCTGGTGGGGTCACGACTTCAAAACACGATTCCTCATGGAAAACAGTATGTACTTGTACATTTTCAATTTTACTTTATTGGATTTATTTATATATAACCAGGTTCACTTTCTATCACTTTGAGGAGAAAGGACAGAACTTTGCATTTTCTCATATATGTTAACGGCATTAGGCTAAACTCATCCCAAACATGTAATTCAATGAAGTTAACAAAATAAATGTTGGAATAAATTTATGTATGGGCATGTGGGTTTGACTGTCTGCTCCTAGACACTTTGCTGAAATACCTTCAAAATGCAGATATAGAATATGGATGAAACTTTCAAAGCATCTCAGTGGATTAAATTCATAAGTCTCTGAGGAGCGAGGATCTGCTATCATTCATGGGGATAATATCTTTCTTCAGGATTAGTTCCACTGGAATTAATGAGAAATTATATAAATAAAGGTAAGGCAACCTGACATAAGTAATGAAATCCCACTAATGTTTCAGCATTTCCAAATTTCCTGCGCCAGGGAAGGATGGGCTGTAAGACAAAACCAAACCTGCTCTGAAATCGTGTTAATTGTCCCAAATCAAAATTAAGACTCCTTTCCAAATCTGACAGCTAGTGTTCAGCTCCAGTTTAAACTATGGCAGAGAGAACGTCCTGAGGGATCAGGATGAGAAAGGAGCTTTTTGGTTTGATTGGTTGCTTTGTTTTTAATATATTTTTAATTTTCTGTGGCAGCGCCTGTTGATGTGGCTTTGGCTGGAGAGCACCTCTCTAATAGCCTCAGTCTGCTCTTTGTTTCCAGACCAAATGCAAGAGAGTGGCACTATGGAAAGCCAGCAGGAGACACAAATTGCCTTGAAATACTGCTAGAAGAAGACAAACGTTGTTTATTCATTTCCATGAGCAGTTTATAGGGGAGAAGTTGGGCATTACAAAATTAGCCAGTCTGCTGTGCGTGAAAAGCATTTCCTCCTGCTCTGGTGCTGGAGCATGAAATATGAACGGTGACACCGAACTTACAGCCAGGCTTTGTGGATTTATTAAATAGATTTGGTGAGATTTCACAGCCCAAAGTCAAGGCAACTCCTCTACGTGGCCTGAAGCTACACTTAGCTGCATATGCAGCCTCCCATGTGTCTCGTCAGCTCAATAAAGTTGAGGAACGTGATTCTTGCTCTGCCTGAGAGTGCCTCTGCTGACTTGGAATTTCTCTGCCTCGTGCCAGCCTTAAAAGAGATTCAAGTGTAAAGGTGGTTTTAACACACACCATTTAAACAAATTAATTGCAGTTCTCTGGTTCCCATGAAGCTGCTAATGAGGTCTTCTGCTGGATAAAATTGGGCTTCTCTCGAAGTTAAAAGTATTAGCTGGGAATAGATTACTATTTCCTTTTAATGACCCATTCCTGCGGGCCACATTAGGGAAATATTTTATTGCGTGAGGACAGACTTCAAGATAAGGTCCAATCCGTTAAAATGAAGAAATCAAAAACACTAATATAAGTTATTCATTTTCCAGAATTACAACTAAGTGAAGGAATTAATGGATTCCGGTTATCAAATCCTCCAATTTTACTGGTCTGTGCTCTGCATGCCAGTTTAGAGGTAAGTAATTGCTTTACTTTGAGCCTGAATTTAAAAGTGTAAAAATGTTTAATGAATGTTACGTGTGTTATTGCTGTCTCCCTTAAAGAAATCTGTGGAATATTTGAAAATTGAAGGGGAGATGTAATGAAAAGCAAACAAAATAACTCCACAACCCTGAAAGACCAAGGTCTTTAATGAATATACTTATCTCCCCATGTCTCTCACAAACTGTGCTGGGAGGAACCAGAGTTGGACCCAGAGTATTTGACGTTTGCACCTCCAAACCTGGGCTCTAGCTCTGTGTTTGTCCCTGCCTTTAGGGGCTCAGTTCAAGCAGCACATTTATCCCATAGAGATATTCAGGGCTCAAAATCACAGAATAATTGAGGTTGGAAACAATCTCTGAGATGGCTAAGTCCAGTGGTGACTTGTCTCAGTACAGTCCTCAAGGCAAGGAGGATTCTCCTCAGCTTCTTCCTACCGAGGAATCATGTCAGCCTGAAAAGTTGCACCCAGAGCTGCTGCTTCATATATTCCATGAGAAAAGCAGACTTATATCTTTTATGAAAGAAATGATGTGGCCACTGGGCATCCTGGAGTCTCAACTGAGCCAGTGGCTCAGGGAACCTGTCCTGCCTTTGGTTACAAACAGAAGAGACAGAAGTTGTGTGCAAATGTTTCCTAAAACAGGAATTCTGAGTGTGGCAGAAGAAGTAAAGAATATCTTTACTTTTACAGAGTCACTAGTTCTCTGGTGGGCAAAGGAGCAGAGCCTCATCTCTGACCTGTCTCTGTTTGAATCACTGACACCATGGCTGTCCTGCCACACAGAGCTAAATCCTCCTTTTCTCTGAAGGTGTGATCCATGTGCTGAAAGCCTCTGATCCACCTTGGAGAGCACAGCTCATCCCTGCTTTTGGGCACGGAGCTGTTCCCAAACACCTACATTAATTTTGAGAAGTAGCAGGTGGTTTACCCTTTCAGGTTCACCCCTGAAACCAGGACTGTGTGTCTCTGTGGCTCAAAAGGGTGCTGTTACTCATATTTACCTGCTATATGCGATATATTCTACTGTAAAATCTTCCTTAAGCTGATTTTTGAGGCAGCCTTGGGTAGCAAGGTTTTGCCACCAGCATAAATGGGAGAAATTTATTTCTGCTTAGCATTCCATTAATTCTAGTGGAATGGCTGAGCCGATGCTGGAACAAAGAGGAGTGTCCATCTGCACATCCCTCTTCTGTATTTATTGAAAAAAACAGCATCTTAAGCAAATAAAGTCAGAAAATTGCCAGTTATGCTCTCTCCATCTTACTTGCAATGCTGAAGGACTGCAAAGGGCACAGCCATGCTTCTTGCTCCGCCTGACAATTTATTTTTTCAGTCCTTACACATCCAATATATTGTTTTAAACTTTATGTGACCTCCGAGATAAACTGCAAGCCATTCTGCCATGACCCAGATTGCCAGTGCTCGGGCTTGTGTGGGCTGGAGTCATTTAGCCCACTGCAGGGAGCCTCAAACAATGAGGGCTGAGCAGTTTCCATCGCCTCCCCTTTCCCTGCCCACATTACCTTTTGGCACAGCCAGGATTTCCCAGTGCTAATTGCTCTAATACAGTGGGAAACAAAATAGTTTTCATGTCTGGCAAGAGATGGCTAGTGAAATTGCATGCCACCTTCACTGGGACACATTAAGCAGAAGGCAGTGTTTCCAATGGAAACAATGAAAACGGCAAGTGTTAATGGATGTTATTCCTCAATAATGCTTGAAGTGACTGTTATGGCAGTAGCTGCTGCCTTTTATGGAAAAAAGGGGAGTGCTCTACAGACACATTTAAAAGACCTTTTTCAAAAAATTTCACCCTGGAGACTGAATATTCCTTGCACACAGCCTGTGCAAACAGATTTTTGCATGCAGCCTAAGGAGGTCCATCCCTCATACTGCTGCAAATCCTGGAGGAACAGGAGGCAGGTCTCTGTTTTCCCTCTAGTAATGCACTGAACATTCCTGTTTCTGCTCTGCCTGCCTGGGTGGAGAGGGAAACACCTCTAGGTTTTTGTTGACCTGTGCAAGTGCTGGCTGCTGGTAGGCCTGGTCCCTGTCACATTAATTTCCTTGCAAAGACAGCATCCATATTCCATTTCACAAAAACAAATGCTGGGGTTCTTGGTTTTGTGCAGTGGCTGTGATAGCATCAGGGAGTGAGACTTGGGATGTTCTACAAAAGAATGATTTCCTGGTGCTGCTGGAAACCAGACTTTGTTGTATTTTGACTAGAATTTCTAAGGTACCTCTCTAGAAGTTGTTCCAGGCTATAAGTAATCTTAAAATTGTTACTTCTCCAGTGTGAAACAGTGATTTCTTGGGGGTGAAGATCATGGATTTTCATCCAGGGCTCTGCCTTGCCTCTGATTTGCAGCTGCAGTCAGTGGAGAGATAACTGTCCAAGGGCATTGATGTGCCAGGCTGTGATTTGAAGTGGTTGTTGGGCACTTGCATGTCTGTATCTTCTTTTCCCCTGCAGCTAATTCCATGGGAAGAAGGAAAGGGAGGGTTTGAGGAAGGCAGCAGTAAATTGTTTCTGGGGTTGCATATTCCATAATTCCTTTTCCAGAGCAAAAGCAACTCACCTTCTGCTCCCAAACTGCTCTGCCTCACTGATTGCTCTTTGCGTGGCCAAACAGCACTGCCATTTTCAAGCAGTCATTTTTTCATATCTTGTGATATTCTGAGTTTCTGAAGCTCACCAGTTCTTGTAGCTGTGCAAGAGCACAGAGCTATTAAACAAAAATTCAGGGAATATTTTTTTTTCTTCATGTGGACTAGGAGAGAGAGAGCCTGTACAGGACTGAAAGCTGTAAAGTCAGTATATTAGTGCACATTCTGTGCTTTCAAAGGCAAGAATTTGTACACCATTCATGATGTTTCAGCCTTGGCCCTTGGATTTTGTTAGTAGAATCATTTAGCTTGGAAAAGGCCTCTGAAATCACTGAGTTCAACCACTAACCCAGCACTGCCAGGCTCACCACTAAACCATGTCCTCAAATGCCACATCTGTATGTTTTTTGAACATTTCCAGGGACAGCAATTCCACCACTGCCCCAGACAGTGTGTTTCAAAGCTTGACCACCCTTTCAGTTAAGAAATTCTTCCTAATATCCAACCTAAACCTCTCCTGGTGCAGCTTTTCCTGTTTCCTGTTTTCCTGTCAATTGTTACCTGGAAGAAGAGATCAAACCCCACCTGGCTCCACCCTCCTTCCAGGGAGTTGTAGAGTGAGAAGGTGCTTGCTAGAGGTACATACAAGGGGAAACTTTCATGTGATATTGAGTTTGATGCAGCACTGTTGCATCTATAGAGGATTTATGGATCCTCTCCAGACAGGCAGAGCAATGCTCTCCTAGCAAACTGGCTTTGTGTGCAAGTTCCTTTATGCAGACAGTGGTGTGTCTGAAACTTTTTAACAGGAGGCACAAATGTCTTTCATTATCTAAAGCATAACATTATCCTGTGTTTTCAAAAGCCCAATCCGCTATATTTATGTAAAATGTCTGTCTGCTATTACTACTTGATTCCAGTGATAAACGTGCAGAGAAATCTGTGACACTTTTCTTTATTTGCTTTTCATTTTCTACAGCAGCACATTCTCATTCTAGTGGTTTCAAATCATTACAGGTTTTTCATCAAACTACGATGAAGGCATTGAGGAGGAAATCCATTCTACTCACTGGTTACTTGGAATACCTGATAAAACATCACTACAGTGAGGATAAAGCAAATCCAGAGAAGCCCTTTGTAAGGATAATCACACCATCTCGGATTGAGGACAGAGGATGCCAACTCACTCTGTCATTTTCTCTTCCAGTCAAATCTGTGTTTGAAGAGCTGGAGAAGAGAGGAGTGGCTGTGAGTAAATCAAACTTCATCTTCTTAACAAGTAATAAAGTCTTTATTTGCTTTTATTAAAATATAGTCTCATATAATGCAAAAAAACCCACTAGGACTGATGACAATTTCTTACATCTTCAATTTTCACTTGTGCAAACAATCAAATATGTAGAATTATTTCATAAATTATTTGCTAGATTCTATATTGCCCTTTCACTGTTGACCTATTTCCAGTAGTTCTGGAGTCACTGCTGAGGTTGGAACTAAATCCTGGGTGCATTGGGATGGGAGGAACAACCACAGATTTACATCACAAGGAGCTCTGAACCTACATCAGTCTCCTTCTTGATCCACAAATGGCCAAAAGCTTTGTGAGATGGAGCAGTGGCAAAGCTGCCATTTCCTCAGAGATGTGTTTTAGCACTCAGAAAAAGAAGCCCTCAGAAAAAGTGAAGAGCACTTCCATGTAATGGCACAGTTACCGTCAAGCACTGCTCCAAAGGAATAAAAGTGGAATTTAGGGCTATACATCAGGTGATTTAGATGTGCTGCGAGGTGAGACTGATAGCATAATGCCATAGAAATGAGATATCAGCTTTATTTCTGCTGGTGCCTTGTCTCCCCAAAGGGCACCTCTTTTAGGTTACGTATGCTGCTGCTTTGGTGCTGCCAGGGAATTCCAGGAACTCCTGCTTTTAAGAGGCCACAGGGCCTCATGCTGTTGGCTCATCTTTGCAATGCAGGGATATTTTTCAAATACGAGAAATATATTCAGGAAAATGTTCAAAATCACAGAGAGGGGAAGAGAAATACTGCAATGCCTGTGCCATTACTTGTGCCTTTAGAACAAGACATTTTCACGTATTGGAATGGGATTTTTTGTGGTTTTTTTTTTTTTTTTTTAGTCACCTGTGTGCCTTTTCACCTCTGAAAGGCATTAAGGTGAGTTTTGGGGATACATAGCTGGTTTTTAGCCCTCAATAGCACTGCTAAAGTCCTGCCCATCCTGAGCTTTGCATCATTTTTTTAGGCAAAACACTATTCTTCTTACAATGTTCTTTACAATAATGCTCCTCACTGTCGTTCCTTGAGGATCCCAGAGATTTTACACATGGCTCCTTGTCAGTCCAGTCATTCTTCCTTGAAGACAAGCATGGCTTTTAAAAATACAGCCTGACAGATAACCATGAAGTGACCTGAATTTACTGAGTGTTCCCTCTCTGTTTTGCAGTGTGACTTGCGAGAACCAAACGCCCTTCGCGTTGCCCCAGTTCCTCTCTACAATTCTTTCCGTGATGTGCACAGATTTATTGAAATCCTGGGATCTGCAATTACATCTTCCAAACAAACAGCAAACAATACTGTGCTATCTGGTTCTTATTGATGGCTCAGCTGTATCTTTTAATCTATTTCTGACTAAGATGCATTTATCCTGCTGAGCGGTTCTTTGCTTCGAGTCGACCGAGCTATATCCCATGCAATTTGCAAAAAAATGACTGTGCTTGAATAGTTATTTACAACAGACATAGTTTTATTAAAGCTCATATTTCCACTCTGCTTTGACTTTGACTTCATGAATTAGTATGCTTTGTATATTTTAATGGGGCTTTTCTTAAACATTTTATGTAGTTTTATTACATTAGCTTTGAGAAGCATGGAAGAATTGCTATCAACTAGAGCAGGGATGAAAAAAAAATCCCTTCTTTATTATAAAAATTATGCATAATAAAATGTGGAAAATAGACAAATCACCAACTGTTAAAAGATACAGTCCAATTTACATTTTTAATTTAGTAATTCTATTTTAAGTAGAGGGTATACTTGAAAAATAAAAGTTGAACAATTAGTTGTTTCAAAACTCCTAGCTGCTGCACACCGAGTTTTCCAAAGGGCCTGATATTTTGAAATTCTGGTTCAATAAATGATTCAATTGAAGAATGAGTTTACACTGCACACGCCTCCTTTGGTGTGATACAGCTGGCCAGAACAAACCATTTTATCTTTCTAGGTAGTCATGTTGGAGAGGAGGAGCTGCAGAAAGCTGAGAACAGTTGAAGTGTGTAAGGCAGCGTGAAGGGCTCTACAAGCACTCCCTGCAGCTTTAGTGAGGCTTAGTTTGGATTAGGCAAAATGAGCCCTGAGCTCTTTAAGCAGCAGCAAAATATCTCATTGTTAACTCAACGTGTGGCCCGAATTTTTACAGAGATTTGCACTAGGCAGGCAAGAGCAGTGTAGAAAAACTGCTTACATTTCACCAACTCTTTATCCAAAGTTGTTTTAAGGCATAAATAACACCTTGGCATAACTGGCAATTAAGCCCTAAAGTCTGTAGCTATTCACAGGGCCTTTTCCAAGAATCAGCTGGAATTTCCTCTCTGATGATATTCAATGTGTCTGATTTTTGGTATGAAACACTTAGAAAATTGCACCCAGCAGTAATTTCAATATGTGAAGGGGACTTGTAATAAAGATGGGGACAAGCTGATGGGATAGCACAAGGGGGGATGGCTTCAAACTGAAGGAGGGCTGGTTTAGGTTGGCTATAAGAAAGCAGTTTTTTACAGTGAAGGTGGTAAAACACTGGAACAGGTTGAACATTTTGGGGGGAATGAGGACCACTCCATTTTTGCTCATAGTCACTTTTCCTGGTTGAAATTTTCACACCCTTAGAGCACCTCCTGCTGCACAAGGAAACCCAAGGGCCTCCAGAGCATCCACCTGTACTCTAAAATTCTCCAAAGGTGTGTAGTTTTAAAATCCTGGCTGCATTGGTTGTAATGTGCAGGGAAAAGCTGCAAATCCAGCATTTGTTGGTATTTTTAGCACTTGTGAAGAGTAAGGAGAGCTTTTTAACCAGAATATTGTTATAAAGAATAGCACAGGAGTCTTAATCAGTTGGAAAGCTCAGTCTCACTCAAGAGGTTTTGATTACACTGACGTCATCTCAGTTCAGCTGGGACTGGGTGGTTGTGCTGCAGACCAGGTATCTGTGTTTTTGTGGGTTTATTTTTACCCTTGCACCTGCAACTCAGTGATTTTATCTGGCAAGTGACAGGATCTTAGAAAAGGACCTTTTTCCATAAAGTGACAGTTGCTGCAAAAAGCACTGAATATAAAAGGGTACAGGTCCACAGTGCTGAAAAGGGGTTTAATTCAGTGTCAGTGCTTTTGCAGCACTTGTGCTCCAGTGCCAAAATTTACTTCTGTATTCCCTATAAAGTTAGGCAAACTTTAAATCCAGATCTAGATCTAGGTCATATTATCAAATGTCTTATTCTGATATCAGCTCCAACCCCAGAGGAGTAAGAATCTCAAAATCTCTTTCTAAATAGCAGTTAGACCTTGGTTTGGATGAGCTGCCTTGCCAGTTATGGGGAGATAAATAGTGATTTTGTGAAGTTTGAGATCTGCATTTAATTCACAAACTGTGAAAACCAGTTTTTTTTGTTTCTCTGGTTGAGGAAAGTGAACCTAGTAGGTAAAGTATTAAATATATGCAGTTCAGGTTTCAAAGACTAACAGATTAATAATAAATATTTGAGAATATCTTGTCTTTTAATATCATTTCAGGCTAGAGGTACAAATATTGACTTTACAAATAAGTATTTGTGTTCCATTTGGCGGATTTGATTAAATTCAGTGCATCAAAACTCACTTATTTCAACTTTTTTGAGTTACTCTCTCTTTTTTACCTGTGAGCTGTGGCGACAAACCTGAAAACTCCTTGCACTTAGAGGCAGACATATAAATTCAGAAAACTATTTCCAAAAACGGAGGGAAGGCTATACTGCAATTTACTCATTTTACTGACACAAAATGCAGCATAAGCACCAGTTTCACATGCTCTTTCCCTACTTGAAGGAAAAGTTTTGCAAAATGAATAATACTGAAAGTTAACATTAGGTGTCAGTATTTTACATATTATTTAGCAAAAGAATATCAAGTGAAAGAGCTTCTGTGAAAAAAAAAGAATATTGCAGTCTGCTTTTTCCAATGCTTTAAGTTATCACAGTTAGAGTAATATCAGGAATAATTACGTGTGCAATAATTAATTGTATATACCCCAAATGCTTCTTGCTAGTTACATCTCTGATTTAAAATTCAGTATTAAGTACCCCTACTTTCTAATTGTGATAATATTTTGTTGTTGGATTGTCTGAAGAAATTACGTTTTTCAAATTGAACTGCAGGACATGAGGATCTGTAGATGATGGAAAACTGATTCGCAGGTAGAGTGAGAAAATGCTTCCAAAATGAAGGTAAATGTGAACATGTAGATCCCTAGTTATGTGTGACCTTTTTCAGCACAACAAAATTTAAAAGTATACAGAACTCTTAAGCTCACTGCAACTGTTGAAAATATGAGGAAAAATACTATTGGATCCCTTTGTGCATTTTGAACCCTGGTTTGCTGTGGGAGCACTGAAGAGAAGGTGAAGTCTTCTTTCATAAGCAGAAAGTAATGTCTTTGTATTCCAAGAGAACAACGTACTCTGAGTGAAGAAAGAGGCATGGCATAGTGATTTTTCATCTGAACTTGTGGCATGACTGAGAATGGGAAGGATGTGGCCCATTTGTAAAGCTTAAGACCCAAAATGTTGGAATTCCTTGGTGTCACCTTGATTTCATTTTACCAGCACCTTGATTTCATTTTGAACCCACCTTGATTTCATTTTACCAGCAAATTATTATCCATTGGGAGATCAAGCAAGAAAGGTGAAAGGAGAAAGAAAATATGGAAGATACTAAAACAAAATAATTAACTTTTGAATACATGTTCCCAAAGAGTCCTGGGTACAGGTGGGAACTCCCTGTGAAATTCTAGCCCCTGAGGTAGGGCTGGGTTTGGTTGTGTTCACAAAGGTGAAAATAAGCATTTTGGGCTAAATCCACAGAGGACATGTTGATCCACATCCATCCAACAGGATGTGTTGATATCAAAGCAACAACATCAATATTTCAATTTAATATCTTTCCCTGAGTCACAGAATTGCTGAGGTTATAAAAGATCTCCAAGAGCATTGAGTCCAACCACCGACCCAGCACTGCCATGTTCACCATCATAACTGAGCCATGGCTGAGGTAGGTTTGGTATTTCTTACACCCACCTGTAAAACACACCTCAGAGGGAGCTGACCTACCCAGAAAACCCCCCAAAAAACTCTGCAGGTTCCCATCTGAACCCCTGGGCACTCAAACTGATGTAAATATATTTCTGAAAAGCTATTCACTCTCTGAGACCAGCTGAGAGACAGTTTTGCATCGTAAGCTTAAACTTTTGTCAATATTTGTGAAATATATTTAGACAGCTTATTCAGAAATGAGTGAGTTATAGATCAGTAATTCATACTTTTTATATCCCGAGTTTTTATTACCTAAACTTACTCTTCTAAGCATCGTTTTATGTTTCTAGTTAAATATAAGTGAGAATTGATTGGGGTATTTCTCAATGGAATTCTATCTTTATTTCATCATAATTGCTTCATATTTGAATAATGACAGATGAACTACTTCATTCAATTGCAGTTTTAAGGCTTTGAAGTCACAATAGCAGCAAAGGATTTAAATCCTGAAACCATTATTATGGCAGAGAAGACATCAGGGAAAAGGAAAACTTATGGTAGTGTAATTTTCTAGACAGAAAAATTCTTCTGTGGTTGCACTTTTTTTTCCTTTTTATTATTTTTTTTTCTCTGGACATTTTATTAATGTTAAAAGAACTCTGGAAGAAGAGATTGGAAATGCTGAATTAGAGTCCTGCTGTAAGTAAACTTCTGCAGTTATTTGGCTTTGGAGTTGGCTACAAACCTTTTAAAATTCTGGGCAGCTGCAATACTGTATTTCACCAATAAAGAGTTCATTAGATCTTTTTTCTCTCTGACATTTACATCTAGTCCTGAGTACATGTTAATACTCCAAGGTATGAATTTCAAAGTTCCCTTTATCTTTGTGTACAGTTTTGAGCAATTAATCAAATGATAAAATATAGCTTTAAAAATAAGGAACGAATTGTGAATTTAAAGTGTATGTTCAAAAAGTTGCTACATTATAATTTGGGGGGGGGATGGGCCTTTTATCAACTGAACTTAATTATGACATTCTTTTTTTTTACCTTACATTTTATTGAAGAATTTTGAAGCGATCCTCAAATTGTTAAAACATGACCAAGTGGTATATCCAGGATAGTTCTTTCTCCTCAGAGGCTACATCAAAGTGGGAGAGACATGGAAAAATCATTATTCAATATGTTCAAAATGATTCCCATGTGGGGGAAGATTTACACATTAGGCTTCTGAAATGAGCTTGGGGCAAACAGCACTGTGACCCCTTCGTTTGAAATAAAAGTGAGTGGCAGTTGTGTCATCGCTGTGCAAGGTACAAATATGAAGGTATGCATGAGTGGAGTGGGGTGGGGCTTGCCAGGTGATTTTGGCAACAGAGGCTGAACTGAGCCTGTTGAGTTTGACTGGCAACTTTGCTGCTCCAAGGATGCTCCTGGTGCCTCAGGTCTGAGGAGCAAGCCTGGGGTGGGGTGGCTGTTCCAGGGCGATTGGGAGTAGACATCTGCAAAGTTCACATTGAGCAAAAGGCATGAAAAACTCAGTGCCATTAACTAATCTCAACAGAAACACGCCTGCGATTTTTTGCCTGTATTTTCTGTTTTATGGAGTGAGGTGTGTCCAGCATACCAACATCCCTATCCTTTTAAATGAGTGTGTTATTTTTATTTTCACCTGAGAGGTGAGAGGCAATGCTCAGAAATATTCATCCTTCAGACAGCACAGTGAAGCAATTTTAACATCTCGGCTGAAATTTTGTGCAAAATGCTCAGATGCTGTTTTGTGTGATATCTAATTTAAACCATTGTGGCCACGAGGCAACAGATGCTGCCAATTCTTGCCTTCTTATGTAGAAAACACTTTGCAGCTGGGTAACTTGTGAATCTGTGGACCTTCCTTTCCAAGAATGCTTCTGGACTTTTCTGTACTTCTCATACTTAAAAAGATGAAGGTCTTTAGAGAAATTGTGAATGAAAGTCCGTATTCACTTGCTTGAGTTCTTTTAATTGACCGTGAAAGAGTGTTGTGTTGGTTTTCTGGGGTTTTTTTTGGGTTTTTTAATTTTTAAACAGATGTGAAAATCCTACTTAGTATAGAATCATAGAATGTGATATATGATATATATTGGAAAAGCCTGCAAGGCCACTGAGTCCAACCATAAACCTAATGCTGCCAAGTCCACCACTGAGCTATTTCCCCAGTTTTTTTGTTCGACTTCTAGTTTCCATATAGTTCAGTAGCAGATTAATGTAATGAATTTATAAAAGTCATTATATCATTTAAGTTTCATTTGATGTTGAAAGAACTTGAATTAGAAAAAGTAAATTTCTTCTACATTAACACAGCAGTGACAAGTACACCGATCTTTGAAAAAATACTCTCAACTTTTCAAATTTAACTACTAAGTGAAAGATTCTGTATTGCTCTGTATCAGATATGGATGAAGGATATAGCTATGTGTCAATTTTTGGAATATTCTAAATTCTGTGGAAGACGATGTAGCATATGACTGCTTGATTTTCATTAGTATTCTTACTTTATTCAAACTTTCTCTCTTTAACTGGATATTAAAGCCGAAGTGATAAAATGCCAGAATAAGTATGAATCACCAAAGTTCTGTGTTGAAGTCTGCTCTCCTGACATTTTTCTGAATGAATATTGAAATGCTTCTCAACAAAAGATCTTGAAATTGTTCCATCAGTAATCAGACCCAGACTTGACTTGAAAAAAATCCTTTTTTTTTAGTTATGAAAAGCATGCTCTTAATTATAATGATCATCATTAAAACAAATGCCTTGGAAGATGACTATTTTCAATTCAAAGTCTCTTCAAAAGCATATGAAAAGCCTGATAATATATATAATAATTTTATCCTGAAAATAATTACAAAACCATACCAAATTAACGTATATGATATATATGTACACCTATGTGTACATATATGTGTGCTCCTCTCCAGAGAATCAAGAGGTTTCATTCTGTCTTTAATTTTTTTTTTTCCCCATTTCTGGGAAGTGTAAGAAGTGGTTTAATTTGATGAAATCAAACATTCAATGAAAACAAAGGCGTTAGCTCTGAAATAAGACATCAGCTTTGCAGGGCTATAGATCCTTTGAACTTGGATGACATTGTCTCTGAGGACAAGATGTTTGATGAATTTTAGACTTTAAAGCCTTTGGTAGGAAAAATTAGTCCAGAATCTGTTCCTGTAGGATGGGGGGGGAAAAAAAAATCATTCTTCAAAAGATCAGGAAAAAAATGATGTCATTTTCTATTTCCCTTAAGTACCTTTCCTTCAGATGCTTATATTGGAAAAAACTCAACAGCCATGAATTTAGGGGCTTATTCTCCAAGTGATCAGGGCATTTATGTCCTCTCTGCACAGAATATTGAGGAGAGAAAAAAAAAAACCCTCTTAGAATATAAGGATAAAGGGCTCTGTGGGTAAGATGGTCTTACAAAACATCGCTGACTAATTTTAATCTATTAATTTAATATAATGAACATAATGATTTGTGTAAAATTACTTTACCCCTGTTATATGCCAAATCTGTCAGGAACAGCTGCTTTGCGTTCAATATATCATAATGACATATACTGTGGAGTTATAATATTTAAATTTTTTTTCATTAAGGGCCTATTTTAGATTTGCAAGCTTATGCACAAGGGGAGAAGGGCTGGTGCCTCCGTCGGCTGTCGCTGTTAAAGGTTAGCAAAAAGAACTCTTGGCTCTGTGAAGAAATGAGTAATGAGTGCAAGTTGGTTTTGCAGACCCTGTTACAAGGGAAGAGTAAACCAGGATTAAAAAGCCTCGTGGAGAGTATTTTTCCCAACAGGCCTGATGTTTAATGGTTTTGAGCTCGGGAGAATTAAGAGGGTCAGGGTAAGTGGAGATTGAAAGAAAGGTGAACTGATAACACAGGTGGGGAGCTGGACTGAAAGGTTTGTAATTAATTAAGCCTTAATAAACACCCAGAGGCTGCAGCAGAGACCGCCCCTCTCGCTCTCTCCTGCACCCTAAATACTCCTAAAATCATTACCAAACTCTAAATACCACTTTCCTTCAGAACTGCTGGTTTTACACTCTGTCCTGTGGCAGAGCTTGTCTGGACTCACGGAAATAAGATCTGGATGAACATTTCTCTCAGCTCAGAAGGTCCAGTTCTGGCTGAGAAGAAATTAGCATTTCAATAATTATACTAAACACCCCAACACACCCATCGTGCAAGGGTGGGGATGTAAAGCATGGCTTGAGGCTCTTCTGTTGCAGCCTAAAGGTGATTTTTCCATGATAACCTATGGGGGTAACTGCAGCATTGGGCTATGACAGTGCTGTGTATCTGCTTTAGGAGAGCTTCTATTAATCTTGGCAGATTAATAAAATAAAAGGGCTCAAAAAACCAATACTAGAAGCATGGACCAGAGCAGAGGACAGTGAGGTCTTGAGAAACAAAGGAAAAGGAAGTCTATGACTTAAGAGACCACAGACTATAGAATTAAAAGGAACTGAAAAACTGGAACAAGCTCAAGAGCTATAGAATGAGGGCTATCAGTTTTCTATTTTTGTCTTCTTGGAGCAAGCTGAAATTCACTGTATTTCTACAGATGCATTGAAGTGCTTTGAGTAAGGACATCCTTATTTTCTGTAGGTGGCTGCTGTGACTAAGCTTTCCAAGCACTGCAAACAGCCAAACATATCTAATATTCAGCCTGGTTGCTGCTAGTTGCAATGAAGAATATTTTTAATTATTATTATTTTTTTTTAAAATTTTTCTTCCCTCCCTCAGATCTGGATACCCCTGTTCACAAATAACCTAAATTCCTGGTATCTCCCAGATCCTATGAGAATATATAACAATTGCCTCAGAAGCAGGGAGCTGGGAAAAGGGCAAAGGGATGGAGTCATGAACATAAAATAGAAACATCTGTGCATTACATGAGCAAATAAAATCATAGGAAGCGATTGGAACTGACATACCAAATTAATTAATTCAACTAACTGCTTCAAGTCTTTGATAAACTGATTTATTTTGTTGTTTCCCAGTCCATTTCAGGCACCAGAGTCTCCCCTGGAAGCTTCCGGACACAAGAGAGGACATTCATCTGTCTGCAGAGGAGTTTGACATCCTGCAACTGACTTTTTCTTGCATTTATTGCCTTTTTTTTTCTGGCAGCAATGCCTGGACAGTTCTGATGCACTCTGGGATGGCAGCATGGGAAGGAGCAGGGTGAGAGCAGAGCTGCCACTGGTATAAAGCCTTTATTAGGAAGAGACAAGAAATGACTTCAGCAATTCTTACTTCCACTAGATTTGATGAGGACACATTGCTTTTGTGAATACCTTGTGTGGCTATTTGTTTGGTTTGGTTTTTTTTGTTTTTTTTTTTTGTGTTTTGTTTTGGCTTTCCTGTTTTTGGTTTTTTGGGGTTTTTTTGTGAATGGGAAGTTTGGTACTGTAGAAATGAGATTGTTTTCCTCAAAGGCTGAAGCAGAAAGAGAAAATATCTCAGAACATCTTATCTTTCTTCTGTGTTCATCCTCAGCATCGGATTTTACAGGGCTGGGGAATTTCTCCACTAGAAACTATTCACCAGGTAGCTGAAACTTTTTTAACAGAAGGAGAAACAGCCCTGGCTGGAGCATTATTTTCTTGCTAAGCTTGCAGACTCTTCCTTTACTGTGAAAACATTGACTGTTTTTGTAACTCTGCCTTGATCATGGGCTCATAAATCAAGATATTGTCTCCAGAGTGTGCAACTCTCTTTTCTTTTAAGGTCCCTTATTGTGTGATGTAAAACCACCTTTTTGGCAGTTTGGTATTGTAGTACTTTTAGCACTCCAGAAAATACATTTACACTGCATTTCAAGCTTGCATGTAGCTAAATCCTGTCAAGGAAAGTCTTTACATAATGCATCAACATATGCTGGGGTTTTGTCTCTTTTTTTAGTACAGTATGGCTATACAATGGGTTGGAGTGGCTTTTCTGAGTTATTAAATATAGCCCTAGACAAGGCTGGCTTTTAAAATTAGTGGAAAGATCCCTAAAAACATCTGGGAAAGAGGGAAAAGGACCAGTTTGGATTTATGTAGAAATTTCTTACCTAGTAATTTCTGTTAACTTTAGTGTCTTTTTTTTTTAACAGTGAATTATTGCATTAACTAAGCTTGAAAAATAATGAGGGTAAACCAAAAAATATATATTACTTTCTTAGCTATGAATATTCCTAAATCCAAACCTCATTTTAAGGCAAAAGGAAGTTCATTAGGAAGTAAATGTTCAGAGAATTCAGAATACACAGAATTCAGAAACTTCTCTGCTGCTTTGTAACGTATATCTGTTATCAAAACTTTAGTGCCTCTGCCATTAAGTGATTTAATGCAAGATGATTTTTCTCCTAAAAATGCGAGTGTTCTGGGTTTTAGACCTCAAGTCACAGCACATATGTTCCTTCCATAGAGCCAACATTAAACTGCTGGAGAGTCTCTGAAGATCTATTTCCTACCACCTGTGACCATTTCGTTGAAACGTCTCTTGCACTTTGTGGTGAGCAAAATGGATTGTTTGGGGGGAAAGTCAGCTCAGAGTAAAAGGGTTTGGGAGATGATACCAGAATATTTATAATGCACACTGTGGTAGAGAGGGTTGTGTGAATTTAGCCGTTACTGTATATTTACATTGACATTTACATTCACACTCCTACATAAAGAGCATTTATTGCCCACACAGGTGATATTAGAGGCTGCTGTTCACTTGGGCTATGAGCTGTTGGAGTTGCTGCATGGCCACATGCATGGCCTTCTTGACACCTAGGAATGTGCTTCCAGAAACATTTTTGTTGGGATTAATATTCAGAACCCTTGTAGCTAAAAAAAATAATGGCTGTTGAATGGACATCAGCATTCTGAGCAAACGATTGCTGTGAGCAAGAATATGAATTACTGGCCGTGCAGACAAAATTCTTTGTTCTCCTTTTTAAATGTTCTACAATTATGAAAAATGCCACTTCTCTGGTGAAGAATGTGGGAAAAAATTCTTTATTTTTTCACTGTCCAAGGTCAGATTGGATGGGGCTTGGAGCAATCTGGCTCGGTGGAAGTTGTCCCTGCCCATGGCAAGAGGTCAGAACTGGATGATATTTAGGGGTCCTTCCAAACCAAACCATTCTGTGATTCCACCATCATCACATAGTCTTCTAGTTTCCTAGGGCTTTTCCCAGTGAATTACAAAATTTTGGAGCTTTAGCCATTTTAATTAATAAAAAATTATTTTCTTCTGCAGCCAGGCGTTGGATGCACAGTGGATCTCCCAGGCCTGTGCCTGTGTGCTGTCAGCTTTGTATTGTCTGCTGTGCCTTGATTTAACCACTGAATTAGTTTTGCTACTGGGTGTCTGCTGTACAAGCCAGACACCAGGCTGCCTGCCAGTCAGCACAACGGGGAGTAAAGGCTGAACAAGGCAAAAACAACAAAAAAAATCAAGCTTTCTTTCCCCCTCAGGAGGCTGCTGGTCCAGAGTAAGTCTTGGAATCACTGTTTAAGCACCTGAGGAAGCGTATGATACCTCTTGAATTTGTTGTAGCAGAGTTGATAACATTTGCTGGGCGTTCAGCACCCTCAGTCAACAGGGATTTTTTTTACAACTGCTTTTTTAGCTTTGACTCTCTGAGGTATGAGATGAGGCAATCTGGATGCTCACCAAGCTGGTGACACATCTCGTAGGCAATGACGCCATCAGCCACCAAAGCAGGGACAAGAAATCAGCTCTCCAGAAACGCTGCTCCATCTTTAACTTGCACAGCAAACACAAGGGCCATCCTATTGCACAGCAATCTGCTCCAGGTAGTGTCTCTGCAGCTTCTGTTTCCTGCTTCGTTTTACTTAGATTAAATGAGCACTTAGGTTTAAACTGGCTTTTTTTTTCTTTTTTTCTTTTTTTTTTTTTTTGCACATCTAAAGTATTTTCAGCCTTTCAGAGATCACACAGGAAGCTTGTGCTGCATAAGTTGGAGCTGTATGCAAAGCTGCCATCCTTTTATAGAATTTTGTCACTGCTGACATACTGTCAAATGGATGCGAAGGAGCTCAGACGCAGTCTGCAGCTCGAGTGAAATGTTAGGTGTGCAGTGAAAGACATTTTCATGAGAAATGTCATGTCCCTGCTAATCTAGGGTTTGGACAAGGTAACAGAGGCAACTTCTGCTGCAGTGTTTTACAGGTTTGATAGGTTTTTTTTACAAGTTTTCCATATTTTCGTGGTGAATTTCTCTCGTCCACACTGCTCACAAATATTTTGTGACTGTAGAAATTCTTCTGGTGATTTTATTTGAGGAAATTCTTGAGATCCACACAGCTACAATCGATTTTTCATTTAAAATTTATTTCATGTGACAAAATCAGTTGGGATATATACTTCCTTTAAAAGACTTAGCATTTAATTACTGCTGCAGCAGGTCCTGGAGAGCTAGCAGTGGTTAGTTTACAGAAAAGCACTGTGTTGCTTCCTCACTTCCTCAAAAATGGGAGAACCTGCTCATCACTGTTCACAGACATAATTCTCTTTTTATTCCAAAAGTCCGGCTTTAAAACACATCCCTGAAATTCAAGGCCTACAAAGAAATTATATTTTAGTTTAGAACAGAGAAGAACAGCTGCTGTGCTGTTCAGCTCCCTCTCCTGCCTGTCCTGTGTGATCTTCTCAGCTCACATGGGAAGCATTTGGGAACAAGGACAGTCTTGGTTCTGGCTCTGGGTGGCCTTTGGCATAACTGGATCTTTGGCCATGAAATGGATGTTGTAGAAGCTACAAAAAAATTAATAATAATATTAATAATAAATCCTTCAAGAGGGCTGTGTCCCCCTGTTTTATTTCTGGACGTTAAGAATTTCTTGAGTCCCTGAAGGTTTTACTTCCCCACTGCTTCAGTAAGCACACAATGTACTAAATAACCTCTACAGGAACTTTTCTTTCACTGCAACAGGAAATGACCTGCCTGCAAATCAGCCTTTTTTTTGCAGAGTTGTAAAATATGCCACAATGCCCTTGCAGGTGTTCCCAAGCTCCACTCTGGCCACAGCTCCACCCCTCCTTTCCTATATCTATTAGGAGAGTTTTATTACCTCTGTTTCTCTCTATTACCCCCACAGGTGGTTCTGTGGGATCCTCCCTTAGGGCACCCCATGACTTTGCTGATGGACACCTGTACAGGTGGGACACACCTTCCTGAGGAGCTCCACCAGTCAACAGAGTCCATTTGAATGACTGACAGGACAAATCCTTAAATAGCAGGATGGCCATGATTTTCTCAGGGCATAAGGCAGGTGTTTGGGTTTTTTGTGTGAGACAACCAAAAAAGATCCCCTTATTCTGCCAAAGCATTACCAGAGAGCTCTTCAGCCTGACCAGCTTTGTCATTGTCCCCACAGCAGCACAGCCCTGCCCTGCATGGGAATCCCCACTGCTCCAGCTTGTAAGTTGACCTAGAAATACAAAAAAGATGTTGTTTCTCCTTGCTGAAAACAAAAAAGGCCACATGGCAGATGCTGATGAAGGCACATACAAGAAAGGGGCTTTTCCAGCGCCCTGAAGGTGCAGAGCTATGCCTGAATCTGTAGATTCTGTGGGTTCCCCTGCCCAAGAGGGACCATAGTGGTGTGAGATGCTGCAGGAAGTGACGCAGGGCAGCAGCTGTGTGTGCCTGTGCCCTCCAAGGGCTGCTTCATGGAGAACTCTTAAAGCACAAAATCAAGAAGCAGAAGTGTTTGCCTGGGTGACCTCACCAGGCAGTAGTACAAACTACTACAGGTTTTTTTTTAGTAGCAAACTCTCTGATTGCTCAGAAATTGCTAACTTATTAATCTAAATAACAGTACAGTAGGTGTCCTGTTTACTAAAGCTATATTTCAAAATAGCAAAGCAGATTTGTTGCGAGCTATTTATTTCAGTGCTCAAAGGGTTTCATTGAAGGTAAGAAAAGGGAAGTTGTCTTAAGGCTTAGAATCGTAATTCCTTTCAGCATTTCCTTTTAAACTTCATCTTTACCTTCTGCAAAAGCTAACCTTCCCTGTTTGCTGCAATTTTTCACAGAGAAGCTGCTTTCATACTTTAAAATTTGCCTTTTTCTTCAATCCGGAAGAATTTTGTACTAACCCTGGACGTAAGTCGCACGCTGGTGAGATGGTTTGCTTCTGCTCTTGCAGGAAGTGGTTTTATTTTACGTTTTTTTCCTGATTTCTTTCTCTCTTCATGAGCTGTGGACGAACTCAAATGCTGTCTCTAGACATGTGACCTTGATCTTTTCCGTTCTTTTGAAATAGTTAAAACTGTTGCTCGTTGATGGCAGCGTGAGATGAGACAACAACGTCCCTGAGGCTGCAGGTAAGGAGCCTTAAATCCATCTTAGTGCAGCCTGGGAAACCTGTGGCTAAAGGTTTTTGAAATAATCATAGCTCCATGTGTTTTGTAGGCATTCAAAGCAGGTTATTTTAACTGCAAAATTACTTTATTTCTAGAGGCCTTTGTGGATTTGAAAGCAATGAGCAAAAAAGTAGAGGATGTAGATGTGAGGTTTTAAATAAGTGCTGAGAATTTAGCAAGCCTGTTGCATCCTATGCAAGAGGCAACTTTATCTGACCTTCTTTAGTACCCCAAACCACTAATCCCTTCTCATATCCCAGCTGGAGCTGACTAGTTATCTCCAAAATGTAGCCAAGCTGGTGGCACTGGCTGGGAAATGAGGTTAGATCACTTTTCCCGGCATTTGCCTTTTCTGAGTGCAGTTTAGCACTGTTTGATTATTGTTCTGGTGAGCAGGAGGGATGTGGTTAGTAGCCATGGGCACTGTAAAAGTCAGTGAGTGCGAAGATATTGACAGAGGGATTTCTTGCCCTGCTTAGTATCAAGAAATTTGACACCACTCTATTTTTCATCAGTGGAACTGGTAGGAAAAGGACATGGGGCATAAAGGACATTTCACATAAAATATCCTGAGCAGTTCATGGTGTTCCTCGTGGAGCTGTTCAGTGGAGATGTCGTGGTTGTGTTTCCTGCATGAGGCTCTTTAAATCCAGACTGATCCCTCTTCTGCTCTGGAGCTGGCCAGAAAAGCCAGAAAAGCTGGAATCCTGAGCCTCCATCTCAAAGTTTTCCCTCAGCAAAGATGCCTTTTCATTGCAGTCAGTAGGCAAACATCTTTCTGGCCTTACAGATTTGCAAGGATGTAGTAATTCATGAAGATGCTCAAATAACACAATAAACCACTTTGATTATGGGCCACATAAAGCAGAGCCAGAATTAGCAAGGCTTGTTTCGTGCTGAAGATTTTTTATCCCAGTAATGTATTTTGCTGCAAACTTTGTGACTCGTGCTCCTGTTTGTAACTGATAGCCTTGTAGTAACAGGCAACTTGGGTTCCTTTTGGAAATATGGGTCAGAGTTGAAAGTCACCACACGTGGCTCGGAGCTCATTTTGGAATTGTGAATACTAATTGGAGACAGATTTCAGTGTAATGTTGTAAGATTGCATTTTGTATTTTCTGTACTTTTTGGAGAAAAAAAAGCTGTGCTGCCTGCATACACAAATCAGCAGAGACAGGGAAATTGTATAAAAAGAACATGTTCTCTTCCTGGGCTGTGTTTGTCGTGATTTTTATGTTTCTTCTGCAGTGTCTTAGAGTCATTTAAAATGCATTTTCCACAGAGCTGTGAGATTTGGTGAAGTAGTTTGAATTCTCAGAGTTTTATCTCTTTATTTTCTGCTTTTCTCTGCAACTTACCTCTTTGTGTCCAAAGCAAAATCATTTCAAATCAGCACATCTTGTTCACTTTACCTCTCCATCCAATTACATCTGTGATGTACATTTGTTCATTTTCTTTTCCAAACACAGTGAGCAGCTGAAGCACTCTGTATTTTAAAGCTCCTGTTATACACTATTATTGAATTGCAAAAAAAATAGGTTTTTTTGACAGCATTTGTTGTAGAAACTTCCTTTTGCTTTGACACAAAGATATCTTGGGTTGGAAGAGATGCTCCATCTTCTTCCAAACGAGTTTGAATGTGTGACATTCTTGGTAGTCCCTGTCACCAGGGCTGCCAGGGCAGAAAGGAGAGGGCTGGATCCTGGTCCTGGGCATGTTCCTCCTGTTCCTCCCCACCTGGAGTGAAGCAGGAACCAGGAAATAAAATGGTGACAGAGGCAGGTTTGGATTTTCATCCTGGTGTTTTGGTGGCAGAATAGCACAACCTCCACCATGGTTGATTCCAACAGCTCTGGTTTGGATTTCTCTGTTCCTGGTCCCAGAAATTATTACTTTTTTGTGGTGATGAGCTTCAGGCCGGACTGTAAAAAGTAGCATCCCATGCAGTGGGATGGATTTCCCTTCATGATCTCCAGTGCTCCAGTGAGAATGGCTTTGGCTGTGCTGCCCAAAGACTTCAGCTTGGGTCTCTGCTAAGCAACCCCATGGGCTCTGAGCCATGGGAACTGCTGTATTATGGCCTATTTTACTCAGTCACATCCAGGATAGTGGGTTATGGGCAGCACCTCCTGAATTTTTTGATGCTCACTGTGTGTCATTATGATGCTTTCTTATTTTTCTTGATTTTTTTATTTTTTTGTTAGATGCCTCTGCGCTGTGTCAGCTCAATCAGTGTGAGTTGTGAACCATTTAATGAGCTGTTAAAAGCTGCATGCAGCTAGAAAACATCTCTTGTTGCTGAAGAAGTCTGCTAGTACTCAGGTGTGTTCTTAAATAGTAACCTGAACCACAAGAATTGTACAGAAACTGTCCTAATCCTGTTTTGGTGTGTTTGGGCTGATCTCTTTTAAAGGCAAAACAAAGCATGACCTAAGCTCCAGCCAAAGTCTACATTTCACTTACCTCCTAAGACTTCTTATGGATGCAGGAAATCTGTTTCTCAGTGCTGCAGAGGCAGAAAGTGGTGCTGCTGGACACCTTATATGTGGATGGTTTTCCTGATTTCATTTTTTGGGTAGTATTAGTCTTGAAGGAAGCAGATTGGATACAATTCTGGCCCAGATTTTCCATGATAATTCAAGTGCCATTCAGAGCACTGCAGCAGATTTCCTCACCTGGCTCCACAGCGTGCACAAAACTGTCCCATTTTCCATTCTGTGGTGGCTTTTGGCAGCTGTTTTCGCCATCAAAGTGATGTCCTGACCTCTGAAGCTCAGAATGTCTTCAGCATTTGGGAACCTGGGCTTGGTGAGGAGGTTTTTGCTGTTACCTGATTCAAAACCTTCACTTCAGGTTGGTGTGCTTCAACCAGTGGTCTCAGTGAATCTTAATTTCACTGACTACAGTCTTACCAACCCCTGAAGGACAGAGATGGCTGTTTCTTTGCTCTGCTGGATGTTGAGATTGGATTGTGCCTTCACGCCCTCAGCATGCCTCTGTCAGTCTTCCCTGCTTTGAGAAATACTATAAAAAGGTTGTTTTGGAGACTCACTACAAAACAAACACTGCTAGCTCCTCATTTACACTGGGACTTCCTCAATGCAGAGCTATTTTTATTTTAAGAGTGAGACTTCTTGTCACAGAGTCTTGCATCATCTTTGTCACAACTTGAAGCTCCCTAGGCTGCAAACTTCCAGGCTGGCTGAAACAGGAGCAAAAGGAATGCAGTTGGATTTTCATTAAGAAGGTTAGGAAATAATTTTCTGGGCACAGATATTTAGATGCTGCAAACTGACGATGGGGCAAATCTAGCCCATGCAAGAGCTGGCAGTGGATGCAGCCAGGCCATGAAGGAGAAGATTTTCAGGGCATTATTGGTTCATGTTAAAGTAATCTGGAAATGTTGAGGTCTGGCACACATAAAAGTGAAAACTTTGCAGAAACTAACAACCAAATCTATATATGCTTTAAAATTTTTTTCTCTTAATCTCTCTGTATTTCCACTCAGCTTACTTAGCATGAGAAAGAAATGTTTTGAGAATAAAGTAGGAAAGGTAACAGAGGTTCAAATAGGTATTTGTATTCTCCAAATCATCTGCTAAGCTGGTGTGTGTATGTGTGCAAGTTGCATTAACTCAGTGCTTGGATATTTACTGAAGCATTTCTTCAATAAATTAACTGAGTCTGATGCTGCCATGGTTGGTGGTAGGTTGTTTAAGACCCATATAACTCTTCCTGCCATTTGAGATTGACGGGTATTAAATAATTCACTTGCTTTAAAGCTGGCTATTGTGGGTTTGTGCTGTGGTTTTCATGAATATTTCTTCCAAACCTTGTGCCTGATGTACTAAACAGTCACAGCCCTCCAAGTGATGAACTTAAAGGGACTTCTGATCCCTTCTCCTGACATCCATCAGTTTTCAGTAGAACTGCAACCTGATAAGAGGAGAGGGGCAGAGCAGGAGGAAAGGAAAACAGAAGTGAGCATGCTCAGAGCTGAAGAGACACGCTTTGAATATGTGCTTGTTCTTTGTTTTGGATTTCTTTTTCTGCCACACCCTGAGCAAAACCACCACTGTATTTGGTGCTGAATCAGATACCAGTTGCCTGTCTTGGGCAGGACATGGCCTTTGGCACCTGAACTTGTTTATTTGCTGCTCAGGATGTTACAGACTCTCTTCGGGGGATGAGGAAGGAAATGACAGAGATATTTTGTGAAAGCAGTTGAAGCTCTGGAGTTCTTTCTCCAAGAGAGTCACCTCTAAGGCTGGTGGGATTCTCAGGAGCTCTCAGCTTTCTGGTGTCTCTACTGCAGCTGGGGCTCGGGAGGCACCTGCTGCTGGGACAGCAGGAGGAACTGAGCAGTCTGTGATGGGCAGTGGTGTCCCACTGGTTGGGGACATCACCCCCGTGGTGCTGCTGGCCAGAGCCAAACCCACACACTGCAGGAGCCTGATGGCAACACCATGAACACCCACAGCAAACACCAGCAGGAGCCTCCCTGGGCTCTCTCAAAAGTGCATTTCTAGCAAATAGTTTTGCTATGAATGAATCCACGTTTTCCACTGGGAAGGTGTCACAGCAGTTTCCAGCTGTCAGGGCTGCTCTGGCACATGCTGCCATTTGTGTGTTGGGCTGAGCAGTGCTGAGGTTTGATCCAAAGAGATTAATGTTTCCATTATCAGCAGCATTCAGCAGCATCAGCATGCTTGGTTAATTTATTAGAAAAAAAAAACTCCAACAAAGTATAGTAATGAGTAATCAAATTCTTGTGATGATTTTTAGATTTAGGATTAACCTATTTAGGATTTATCCATCCAGCATTAAACCATTCTGTCTTGGAGTGCCAAAGAAAGCAGGAACAGCCCAAGTGAAAGCATGTAAGTTCCTTCTCCTTCATTAATCCTAAATCCTAGAAAGGCAAGGAGTGCCCCATGCTTTAGCAGAAGCTTGGAGGAATGCTGTCTTCAACCCATTCTTGAATTTTCTTTGGAACCCAGCACTGGCTGGGTTGAGTAGGATGCAGTTCCACACATCACAGACATTTAGAATTTCTGCGCAGAGTTTGAATTTGAAAACTTCTTTTCCAGCTTTAATTTTCTTCTAAAGTTTGGGTCTTTTGTCAAACCTTTCTTAGGGTGGGAGTAGCCGAAAAGAGGGAATCTATTAAGATGGGGAGCAAAACAATTGTATAAAATAGAAGAATAAAGAAGTTAAATGAAGATATTTCTTACCAGAGCTTTACCATGAACCAAGATTCAGGTGTTTCGGGAACAATGCAGTGTAAGGACATTTTAGAACAATGCAGAGTAAGGTTCATTTGAGCTGAGTGCAGCCATTTCATCCAAAAAGGGATTTGAGGGTGCTACCTCATAAACCCAATGGAAAATGTAGCAGTCATTAAGTATTTTTGCCCTGAACAATGCTGGGGGCAGATGAATGGCCGTGGCTGCTCTCACTATGAGTGTTGCTCGCAGGTCAATCCGGCTCTGCCGTGTTCCTGCCACCCTTGGTGTTGACTTTGGCTCTGTGTGGCACATCTGTGGTGGGGCTGGGGACACACACAGGTGGCTGTGACCTCCTGGCCTGCAGAAAACGTGTACAAGGTCTCCTGGAATCACCCTGAACAGCCTCACTGAGATAAAGTTTTCTCATCCCTCGCTAAAGAATTTCATTTGCAGCAAAAAAATTTAAATATAATTAACACAGCCTATGCTCAGACTTCTTGCGTCATCAAAGAAATCATGTCAGAGGAGTTGGAAATAGATGATCTTTAAGGTTCCCTCCAACCCAAACCGTTCTGTGTCTATGAAATTACCTTTTCTGACAGCACAGCACCGTTAGTGTTTCCCCTCTGCAGACATCTTAGCTACAGGATGTTATCACAGATGTTATCACATCAAACAAATGCCTTTGTCTGCTCTTTGCCACGTGGAGCTGAGGAGCAGCGTGGTGGGGCAGACACTGCTGCTGCCTCACCCTCTGCGGCTGCTGGAGAAAACAAACTGGGGGCCCCATGAAATGCAGAAGAGGGGTTTGCTCAGAGCAAACCACAAAGAATTTCCCCTTCTGGTTCCTGCCACAGCCTCTAAGTTTTCTCCTCAGGCTGTAGGTGCCATCTCTGCTGCATTTCACAGCAGCGTCTCTTGGGAGTGCAGCACCAGGAGCTCTGCAGAGGAAAGTGGAGAGGGAGTGTGGGAACAGATTAAAAGTGTCTGGAGGCTTTTTTTCCTCCCTCAGATGGGAAGTGGGAGCAGTGAGAAGAAGTAAGGGAGCAGCTGCAGGATCACAGCAGAAAAACTGCTGCAGATCCACACGATGGGAGGTGGAGGGAGGGTGGGAGGGACTGTTTCATGTGCACAGCACGGGGAGTCAAGCATCATCTGGGGGAGTGGGAGGAGGGCTGTCCAGATAAAGGACAAACCTCCTTTTTTGTAGATCCTATTGAGGCAGGCAGGGTCAGCAAAAAATAGAGTTTTATTGTGAATTTTAAATAAAAAGAGAAATAATTTTATTGTAAATGTACTTCATTCTTTAATTTATTTTTAAAGTCTGAGAAGATTTAAAGCCGTTGCTATTCAATAATCTCAGTATCTCAGTTTGACAGATGTCTTCTGTGGGATGATGGGTATATGGAGCTGCAGAAAGGATTAAGACACAGCAAAAGTGCATCGAAACTGCTCAACTGAGGAGCTCTGAGACACTCTAAGAGGGTAAAACTACTGGTGCTACTTCACCAAAGGCTTTACAGAACTCCAGAAGGCATTTTTTCCAGAGCAGGGGGTGGTGCTGCTGCAGGAGCTGAGGGCTGGAGGGCACACTGAGGCATGACTCCTAACTGCTCTGAGTGTTCTGCAGTGCCCAGCTGGTTCAGAGGTAGAGTGGGATAAAACTTCTATGTCTTTTTCCTCAGTGATGAAGGTGAGGTGCTTCCTCCCCATGCATCAGCCAGTGGATCTTGTGCCAGGGCAGAGATGTGGGGCAAAGCACAAATGGGTTGTAATGCTCTACCCAAACTGGCCTTGTGACAGTCCTGCCCCTGTCAAATTGAGCCCAAAATTTCTGGTGGCAAAGCTCTGAAATGTAGGACTCACAGGAAGTTTGTTTCTTTGGCTATTTGCAGCAAGCTTTCAAGTGTTTAAAAAATATTTTTCTAATACATCAGTTTGTCTTGTGGTACAAACTCTTCTACTTCTCCAGAGAGTTTGGGCTGTTCCAAAATTACCATCACCACATGTCTAGTTCAGGTAAGCATGGAAAGCTTGGATGAATATCCAAATCTCTGTGAGGAGAAGTTCTGCAAAATTGAGCTGGAAGTATTTCAAGCAGCCTTACTTTGAAATTTCTGTCACTTCTGCTTCTGCTTGTATCTGTAAATACTGCAAGAATAACCTTTCCCATAGTATCTCATCACTTCAGATCTGGCAACATTAAAAGTAACAACACTTTTCTGAACATTTAGGCTATAGGAACAGATTTCTTTCAAGCACCGGAGAAAATTTGTGATTCTTATGTGATCTTCCTAGAGAAAACATTGGAATTTTTTTTTTTTTTTAAAATTCCAGATTAGACAGCTTTAAACTAAAAAGTTACCATGCAACAAGCATCAGGTGCAGGTGTGAAATGAGTTTAGGCTGGTCAGTCTTGAGGTATTTGGAAAGCCATGGCTCTACCCTGTATTTATCTTCAGTATATAAACTTTAGTAGAAAGGAAGGAGGTAGAAGGAAGTTTTCTTCTCCACATGAGTAGGACAGGTCAGGAATAACCAAGCACTCTCCTCTAGCACTTATTGGGTCTTATTTAGTGTTAAACCAATCAAATGCATAGAATTATAAATTGTTTTGAGCTTTCATGCTGCTGTAAACTAATTGATGCCATTGGTCTGATGTCTAAACCATTCTTCGGAGGAAGCTTTAGAAGTGCTGTGCATTGGATGTTATTCACAGGTTGTTTTTTAATTCTGTGTGTACATAACCAATATTCTCCATCTGAAGGATTGTAGTCTAGCTGGCACAGCATGGAAATAGAGGCAGGTGTCATGGATCAGATGCAATCCAGAAAGAACTGAAAGGTGCTGCCAGCAGGAAGACCTAGAAGCAGTTTTTTTTTTTTTCCCCAGGCATGTTCTTTTACATATTCAACTGAATTTCTACTATGGACAACTGTTCCCAGAACATATGCAGGCCAAACTGTACACAAAGGATACTTTTAGCTTCAAGTTCCACTCGAAGCCGAGATATTGAATTGACATAGGAATGGTGAAAATAGACTCCATTATGCTATCCCATATGATAGATTGGGACAGAAGAACTTTTGAAACAACTGCTACCTTTTCTGAGACCTTCCCATGTAACATAATTGAGAAACTAAGTGATGCAAGAGGAGACATGACCATATGAAGTCACTTGTTGACTTTCTTTTACCCTATTATACGTGTTTTTGTTGTTTTCAATAACATCCCAGTGATATTTCCCAGCAAATTTTATTTGTGCAGGGAAGACCTGCAGGGAGCAGGTCATGGAGCATTACAGGATTAGAGCTGTTGGGTCTGTAGTCATAAAATGTGGATGTGAACAGTTTGTCATTGTATCCGCAAAACTTTGGAATAATAACTGTCTTCCATTCTCCTCTCTTTTTAATTCTCAGGCCATTTCCATCCAGATAAGAAAGCATTTCCAGAGGGAACATGTTTCTGTTCTATGGAGTACAGGCAGCTTTTCCATGTCACTGTTTTCCTTTGTCATTCCTGATCATTTTGTCATTCCTTTGTCATTTATCCTGACCGGGAACACACTCTGGGGTTGTCATCTATGAAATTCCAGAATAACACATAGAAGGACTTTAGGTCCCTTTTCAGTACTCATTGATAACCATTGCTAGTCCAGAAGAGACACATAAATTTTCTCTTCATCCAATCCTGGAGACAAACCAAGCAAAAATGTGTAGAGATTGATATGTCCAGCGAATATATTTGGATATTTTGCTGCCACTTGCTAAGAAGTGGGACTTGATATAAGCCTTTTATTATTTTATTTTTTCCTTTTAGATAAAAGATTTTTCAGCCTAAAGATTTGTTTAATGCTTTACTCTTGGGTTGAGCTACAACCTATGAGGTCTGCTAAGTGATAGGATGAGAGGAAATGGCTTCAAGTTGTGTCAGGGGAGGTTTAAGTTGGATTTTAGGGAAAATTCCTTCACTGAAAGGCTGATCAAGCATTGGAACAGGCTGCCTAGAGATGTGGTGGAATCACAGTGCCTGGAAGTGTCCACAAACCTGTAGATGTGGTGTTTAGGGACATGGTTTAGTGATGTTAGTGCTGAGCTTCCATGGATGATGTTGGAGGTATTTTTCAAGCTCAATTTCTCTCTAATTCTATTATTTGGGTCAAGCTGTGTTGAGGAATTTTCCTTTAGGTGCATCCTTCATAGAGACTGAATGATATACCTCAGAGCATAAAAAATTGTGAATAATGATTTGGGCAGCTTATACCACACAAGGTAATAGAGAAATTCTGGACAGTGGGATATGGCTCCAAACAAAACATAAAAGATTATTTTATCTTCTCTTTGACCACGGGAGAGAGATGGGTAATTGTACATATAAATTAGAGTAGCCATTTCTGCTTTTATTTGCAGAAAGTCCACTAGTACTGGACTAGACAAGAGTAATTACAAGGCCAGCATTTAGAGGATCTCCATAATCCTTGCTCTGTGTGTTGTCTGTTCTGAGACACCCCCGAAAGTCTAATATGGCTATAACAGGTTAAAACAATTAGAAGAGGGTGTGATAATTAATGCTGATGAACGTGGTTTTTGTGGGACTTAGGGTGCATCAACTTAGTGATGAGAGTGCAGTTTTGGGTGGTAAGGGAAACTGAGCTGCTGAGTTTAGGACATTTAGCATTTTACAGCAGACTGAACTCAGCACTAAATCCTGATTTATTGTCTACCTGATATGGACAGACAAAACTGGAGCAAAGACCCAGGCAGTGGTGGTGTTGGTCATTCCTGATCTCCTGGTTCAACCAAAGATAGGACTGATGGTTGAAATTAGTGCTGCTTGCCCAGTACCTGACATTTTTGTGCAAGTGAAAAGGCATAGGAAGGTTACATCTGCTTTGTGTTTTCATTGCAATGGATTTTGCTGTTTTCCAGTACTCAGATGACCAGGCTGCAGGACGCTCCTGGGCACCAGCCCAGGACTCTGTATCCCTCAGCAGCCTTTGCTGTTGGTGTTCCTGCCCTGGGCACAGGGCTGTGACATTTCAGCTCCGAGAGCAGCGTGGTGGGGATGGCTGAAAAAAATAGCAAAGTGCAGATGAGAATAATTTAAAAAACTCATGTGGCACTTTGCTTGTTACTCTCTCCCTTCACCTGTAATTTCTGTGCCCCTTGATTTCCATCAGAGTGAGTTTAACCACTTGCTGCCCAGAGCTGGGCCTCGGTAGAGATATCAGTGTAGCACAGGCCAAGGGCAGAACCCAAGGGCAGCAATATTTACATGGTTGATTTTGATGTTAAACACTTTCACAGACACAATAATATGTCCTATTAACAGGGGTGCTCCAGCTCACCACGTGTCTGGCCTTCTCTTGTTTTTTCAGTTGTTCACTGCAACTTCCTCTTCCATTTTTATGGTTTTGCAGCCTCACAGGTCTGGTGTGATGGTGAAGCCAGTGCTGATTTTTATCCTTCTGTGATATTGTTGCATTGGGTTTGGTGGATGTTCTTCAAGTACAGTGTGTTCTTGGGTAAAATACTTAAATTAGTCAATGCAAAAAGATGCACTTTAATTTTGCAGTGTGTGCACTCTGCTGTGTTGAGCACTTCCATGTTCGTTATGCTTCTGCCTTGACAGTGGTGCAAGTCAGAAGGAGAAAAGGTGGAAAAAATGAAAAGCTTATTTGGAGAAATACTGGAAAATAGATGCAATTATTTTAATGTTGTAATTGTGAATAACAAAGGCAAGAAATTATATTAATTATGTTTTTTTTCCCATTTTTGGAGAAAAGTGCTTGTTACAGCTGTTTAATCATAGAATCCTAGAATGATGTGGGTTGGAAGGAACTTTAAAGCTCATTTTGTTCCACCCCTGGCATGGGCAGGGACACCTTGCCCTATCCCAGGTTGCTCCAAGCCCTGTCCAACCTGACCTTGGACATGTCCAGAGATCCAGAGGCAGCCACAGCTTCTCTGGTACAAGATGCTAATGAATTCACATTTGCATTCTGTCTTCTGCTGTATGTAGCTGTAGGAAATGTAGGCACAGCTCAAGCCAAAATTTGGAAATACTGCTATCCTCTGTTTTTTAAAAAAATTAATGCTCTGTTGGTAGAAAATCTATGTACTGACTTTACCAGTACTGCACCAAAATCCAGGAAATAAAGTTCTTGGTTAACACCAATTATTCCACTTGTTACAGGATCACTTTCTGGACAAAGCAACATGTACAAAATGGATCAAAATGCTGATAAATTCAATATGAAACTCATTCTAGGTCCATGAAGTGCTGTAGGATGGCAATACATACTGACTGTCACTCTGAGACAGAAACCATAGTTCAGCTACAAAAGATGTAAGAATGGTAGGGATAAGAGCAATTCGCTATCTTCATTTTTTCTAAAAGCTAAAAAGTGTATTTTTGCTTTTTTGATACTCTAAACAGCAACAGATGTGTTTGTTTTGTTCTGTTGTTCATTGTTACATTGTTTCCTTTGTCATCTTCTTTCTCTTTTCAAAAAGGTAAATTTTTTTCCCTATGAAACAAAAATAATTGACATATTTTCACTTTTATCAAACGTTGTGATTCTGTGAAAGCTCTTTTTTAAAATGAAACATTACAGCAAATCTTCTTGTGAACAGTTTTGGCAATACCCAGCACTTTGTGAGGAAGAAGGAGATCTGATCTTCACCCTTTTCTGTGCAATTCTCTTAACCTGGGCTGGATTCTCAGAAGTGGGATGGCTTTGCTGTGCCTATGGATTTGCATCTGCAATAAGCTTTCTGGTTTTTACTTCTGCAACACTAATTATTTCCATGCCATGTGTTTGAACATCAACTGCACATTTAGAAATCAGGGTTTTAGGATCTTTAGACTCTTTCAAATGTCACTTAAATGTTTATCAGCAAGATCACCCTTGTAGCTGGTGCCTGAGCTCTGGTTTAACTCAATCTGCTTCACTGGGAGGCTGCTATGCTACTTGGTGGAGCAGGTTTATGTCCTCTTGGAGCATCCCAAAAACATGGACCCATTTGTGGGAAAAGTCACTGCAAGAGTTGACCCATTTAGGAGGCAAATTTTATCAAAGGATGAACCACTTCTTCCTTCAAAGAAAGCTTTTGACCTCCTGAAGTATCTCTCAAAGTGACTGGCTGTGTAGGACTGAATTGGTTTTGCTGCCACAGCCAAAAATATTATTTCATTCCTTCAGTTCAGTGGTGTTTCTTGCCCCATAAGTAAGTGATTTATCTGCTCTCCAGAAATTAAAATTCTCCTTCCTCATACCTGATATAACTTCTTTCCCCACTCTATGAATCAGTTTTCCCTTCCTGTATCACCCATCCAACCTCATGCCAAGGATTTGTCTTGCCCCTGACTATTCCTCACCCTTTTCCAACCTGCCCCTTCTGTTCCACAGTGCTCCAAACCCAGGTACTTCCAAGAAGAATTTTAAGTGTGTTCCCTTGTTTCCCTTCTCTTAGCTCAATGTCTCAAAGTTATCCTGCCCTTTACTCTAGGAATAGTTTAAACAACAGAGTGGAGAGGAGGGGAAAGTCAGTCTTGGTTTAATGCCTTTCTCTAACAAATCAACCATAGGAGGTTTCAAAACTAAAATTTATATCCAGATGCTAACTATTTGCCAAAAGGCAAATTAGCTAATTATATAATGAACATGGAGTGCCTCACAAGCAGTTGCACGGGGCTTGGCAGCTCTGCCTTCCAAAGGAAGCGAAACAAATTCCCCTGCAAAACCAGCCCAAATTTGGCCCTGATGCTTCTAATAACAATTTGGAAGCACCAACTCATAAATGCAGAAGACAGGGTCCTTTTTATATTTTTTGACAATATTTTATCTGTTTCCTGATGGTCTTCCCCTCTGTTATTTAAAAAAAAAAGTTAGAACAAAAATAAACAAACACACAAACAAAAGAGGCAGGGTGGAGTGTGAGGATTACCAAATCTTTCTTGCAAAGGATGCAAATGTGGTGCAGTTGCATTTGTGGAGCTCATATTCAGGGTGCCATCTACTGGCATGTAGGGCTGGTGACGCTGGCAGGAGTCTGAATGGAGTTTGGACAGAAAAGGATTCCTACCTGAAAATCCTAAGGGCACAGTTTTTGCTCCTTTCTCCCATACTGTGCAAGACCTCCCTCTCATTCTGCAGGATCTCACTGTGTTTTACACTAAGATAAATCTGATGGTGGAAATGTTCTGGTTTGGGTTTTGTTGTTGTTTTCTTTTAGAGTGGTTCCTGTAACTTTAAAACCTTGGAAAGCCTCCTTGTAATACTATGATGTATGCAAATTAGCTCCAATTTTCAGGAAAATTAGCTAAGGTTCAATGAGATTAAAATTAAAAGTTTCAGAAGTCTTTGCAGCCTCACCATTTACTGACTGTGCTCCTCCTTGGGATCCAGGGCACGACTTTGTCACACTATTAAACTTTTTTATGGCACGTCGTGTACTGACAACACCAGACAGAGACTACCTAATTAAAACTCATAATGCTCCCAAGAAGGGATATGTCAGAGTTTTATAGGTGGGAGATTTCAGAAGAAAATCTGAGCGATGTGCTCCAGCCAAACATTGGATCTGTGACAGAGCCAGTGTTGCTCTCGTCTCTCGAGTCTGATCCGCTCTCCAGCCTGGAGCCTACTGAAAATCTGTTGAGAAGCAATTTTGATTTGATACCAATATGAAATACAAAATGATTTGACTCTCCAAGTTTAGGAGGAGGAAAAAAAAATAATTTCCTGCTTGGAGCTGCTGCAGTCCTTACTGCCAAAATGGCAAAGTGTCCCTGTGACACGGATTTGGGTGCTGACTGCTCTGAAGGGTGGTGAGAAGTGTCTCGGGGAGGGAGAACACACAGTGCTGCCCACCAAAGATCCATGTAAAGAGTTTTCTCCAGTGTCATACACCAGCTCTGCAGCAGACATAGGCAGGCATGCTCCTAAGGAAGAAGAAACAGCTTTAATGTAATTTTTGTCACCTGGGGTTCAACTTCTGTGGGGATCCTTGAGTAACAGAGTCAAGGGAGGAAACAGCCAATGGGCATAAGCTTTGTTTTTGTGTGATTAAATTCAGCGTTTCTATCATGGCACATCCTGTTGAGTGAGTAATGGGCTAATATTAAAGGACTTTCTTCTTTCTCTCATCAAGAGTGCTCTGAAGAATGTGTATAAATTCCCCTGAAGATCCCAGCCCACTCCAGGGGGGTTGGAAATATATGATCTTTAAGGTCTCTCCCAATCCAAATTATTCTGTGATGCTATGAAAAGCCTTCTGGACATGGTCCAGTGCTACCATCTCAAGTTGTCCTCCTTGAGCAGGTTGGACCAGATGACCTACCAAGCTCTTCCCCCGATAGCCATTCTGATTGCTTGCCAGAATTCTCTTGTTATCATCCTCTACACCTAGGGCAGTTTCCTGCGAGGAATGGTTTTTTCAGTGCCAAGAGAGGCTGGAGCTGTTGGAGTTGTGTCCTCCCACCTGCACAGGCTGTAGTGCTGCCCAGAGATGTGCAGCAGAGCTCCCCATCTTCCTCTTCCCACCTTCACACCAGGGCGCTGTGCTCTCTGCTCTGATGTCATCGTAGTAATGGGCTTTCTTGAAATCAAGGAATTTAATCTTTCAGAGCCTTTAGAAGTTGCAGGGATGTTGCTAGAAATAGTCGTGCTCTCCAACCCATTTGGAAAACGCTGATTTTTCAACAGTTTATACTATAACTGCACTTAAATGGATTTCCATTTCCCTGGCTCCATAGTTGGGAAACCAGCTATTTCAGCTTGTGTAGTATCTCGTCCTTACACATTTTCTCATGTGGTTACACAGCAATATAAAGAGCCAGTTTTCTTGTGACTCTCGGTAGATTACAGCACCCACGAGTTACGTGTTGTAGTACGAGGGTGAGCAAGGGGGGAGGAGAGCAGAGCAAGTGTTGTACATCACTGTCTTGATGCTTTGTACAGGAAATAGAAAGCAACTTTTGCCTACGAAAAACGTTTTGGGATTTTGAATAGCTAGAAGGGAGTTTGTTGAGTTGTTTTAAAACCAAAACAGGAGGTTGAACAGCAGCACTGTGATCACTCTAGGTTCCCCTCAGTCCCTCTAAAGGCTTGAGAGGTCAGCCATTTCTGAATTTCAGATTTTAAAAATGGACAGAGAAACAAAAATCCCATCCGTGCTGCCGGTAGAATTGTGAAAATTAAGGGATATTTTCCCAGCTCCAGGTTTGGATCTAGAACACCAGCAGGGTTGCAGGGTGGCCCTGTGATGCACTCGTAGCACTCCTGTGTGGGACTGCGGAGGTAAGATATGTTAATTGGCTTCACAGCGTGTCCTTTCCCTTTGCAAGATTTAAAATGTGTCGTGTGAGCAGGGCCAAAGACAAAGTGGAGTGGCTGCCAGCTGGACGTGGCAGAGGCTTGCAGGGAGATTACACCATGGAGGAGAATGGCTTTTGAGATAAGGATAATCTTTTACATAAACTAACTCTTCCAAGGCGGTTTGGATGGGTGAGCGATAAGGACAATAATAAAACTACAGGCTGACACAGCTGATAGTTATCCTGGTGTGCAAAGATGATCAAGATCTTGCCAGCAAGATAACTCAGCTTGTTCTCCTGACTGCAGCGACACAGGCCTGGCATTGATACATCTTTTTATGAAGAGTCCCTAGATTAATGCTCTTATTTCACATTCTTCAGGTCAACCCAGCAACCATGGAAAGGTCTTCAACTTCTGATACAGCCTCTGAAAAGCCTAATCCTTCCCACCACAGCACGGGGGCTGTTCAAATGAGGATCAAAAATGCCAACAGTCACCACGACAGGCTGAGCCAAAGCAAATCTATGATTCTCTCTGAGAATGTGAAAGTCGCTGAGCCCGTAAGTAAAACACTCCGAATATTTTCTGAGTATTTAAATTTTTTTAAATCCACGGAATTGTCTTGTGTGTGTTAAGACACAGGTTCCATTATCACCCTTTGAAAAGAGGGATTTAAAGTCCCTTATACATTTTTAGGAGTATTGCTAGGCATTGGAATAACAATTTTCCTCCATGAAAGACCAAATCTGGCTTTGGTGGCTGTGATCATAACATCTACTCAGCATTTCAACTCTCAGTTTTAACAGCACTTAAGTAGGGCTTAAGTAAGCAGAGAATAGCACTTCCAGTTTCAGGTACACATCACAGTTTGCCAAAAGGCAAACTTTAAAAGTGGACAAAAAAAAACCAAATGGAAATTTCAAACGCTGCAAATAAAGAACAACTTTGAAACAAAAATGTCTTGCTATAAGACTGAATGAATTTTACAAAATCAGACACTGAGCTTATGCTATTATTTCAGTAGTTAACAGAGTCAAAGGAGTTGAGTAATTTTTTTATCCATTAGCTTTTTTTTTTTAATTAAATAGTTAGTGATGAACTCTATTGCCAGTTGCATCGCTGGCCCTGTACTCCTTGTGAGCTACTAAACAAACTGATTGGTATGAGTCTCCCCTGGTTAATTTTCTTCCATAATGGTGGCAACTTGCAGCTGAGGCCATATGATGTTACAAAATTATTTATGCAATGTTAGCCACTTTTTGGACTCCAGATCCATTTTGTTCTCAGAGAATGCAAATGAGGGAGAAAACTCTGTTAGCTGGGGACAGAGTCCCAGGTCTCAGCCACTTCTCACAACCATGCCAACCATTATTTTTTTGTTGTTGTTGTTGATATAATGGATTCCTATGAAATATTCAGCTTTTTAGCAAAGTTGTTAAATGGAGGAAAGCTACAAGACCTTTAATTGTACTCAAAATTAAAACTCAAAATTTAGACTTATTTAGAAATATATCCTTCTAGTGATTAACTTCTCTGGTATAACTTAACTCATTTCACCTTATATTTCTAGAGTGAAAAATTTGTTTTGATCTTAGCAGCTGATAAGATACTAATTTACCGTTCATTTAAATTGTATTCTTCATCTCAGATACACTGCATGTATTTCCTCCTTCTATCTGCCTTGAAATGTTCCTCCACCTAAAAACTTGGAACCCTGCTTATAATAATTTACTGGGAATTCTGTAATGTAATACCAGGAAGAGCTGTACCTTTGAAAAAGTTTAAAAGTTAAGTATATTTAATGGTGCCTAACATTTTATTGGCTGTGTTTAACAAAAGGCACTAGGCTGCAGTTGTTTTTGACAAGCATGAAAACATCACAGCATGAGACTGCAAAAGGAATTATGTAGAGAAATTACAAGTGATCCATCTCTCAATGAATTATCCACCTCAATAGCCTGCAGAACTCAGCTACCAATTAACACCTACTTTATTACATGTTGGGATGTACTTAATAACTTTCATGTGTTTATGCACTATTACCTTGACTGATGCCTCTTGTACAATTAGGCATAATTGGCATATCAATATGCAAAAGTTAAAAGGATTAACCCTCTTAAAACTAATGAGCATTTCTGTATCCAGCTGCTAAATGAGACAAAATTAGCATTTTTCACTTTTGGGCAGGATTTTATCATGCAGTTTCTCATTGTTGATATTACCTTGTTACATAACTTTAGTTTGGGGGATAGTATGCTGGACTGTTAGAGAGCAAGGGCTCTAAAAAGTTAAATTAGACATAAATATTCACTGCCATATCCCAACAACCACACCAGGTACAATATATGTTCATTGGCTGGGAGCTGAAAAGTTGCTTTGTGTTACATTTGTTCAGTAGCTAATTACATAAAAGCGGAATTTTACCGAGTATATGTCATTTTACCAAGCAAACTTGGCTCCGACATAATAGATTGAAAGCTTGCCATGCTACTAATTTCCTTTCTGTTTCAATTCTTTTCATCTCTTTTTGCCATGCAGAATTTTCTGACTAGATATTGACAGGCTGGAAGTGTTTGGGCGTATTTACTTAAATAAGCCTCTTAAAGTTGTTTGCTAACGCCCAAAGTAAAAGCAAAATTCCTGAGGATCCAAATGCTTTCAACTATGGGCTTTGAACGCAGAGAGTTAAAGGAACAGTGAAATACCAATTGTGTGCATCAGCCGTGTGCTGACATATCTGGGCATGTGGTTTGTGAGGGATTTTGGGGGAAATAATTCAGGGGAATATCTTCAATTCATCCACGAGTCTTGAAAAATAAGGGTCTAACTGCTACACACATATATGATGATTTTTATATATGATGTACATATATAAAAATTCATTAATATTGTTCAATAAATCAAGACACTCCTCCCCATTGCACTTTTATACAGTCTTGACTTTTGCATTTAAAGGCACCCAGATCCCTGCTAAAAGACACATATTACCAATGTATTAATCAAAGCTAACTATTTTGTGCTCGAAGAGAAAAAGGATTTATCCTCATCTTTCTACTTGGAAATTTTCTGTTTTCGCAGTCTGCCTCTGTTCAGATGATGGATATAATCCATGAGGCATCCATTGATTATGTTTATTTTCTACTTTACATTGACTGAGTATTTTTGTCCTATTATTGGAGAGATTTTTCTTTTGAAAAACTAGGAGCAGCTGAAAAAAAAGGATTCCACACTACACTTTTGCTGTCCATGTTGGGTGTGTGAAATACACTGTGTTCTATTAATAAATGGGTCAAATCCTTTTTACTCAACTTATGCAAAACCTACTGACTCTAGTGGATTAAGGCAACCAGCATTTGGCACATTTTGGACGATCAATAGAAATATAAATTTATACAACTTATTTGGAAAAAGGAAATGTCCACTCTGGACAATAAAGGGCATAAACCCTGCACAAAGGTAGAAAGATGAGAGGTGATTTATAGAGGAGAAAAATGCCTAATTTTCTCTGAGGGATTTGCTGTGGTCTGGAGCATTTGCTGTGGTGCTTGTAAACACACCTGGGGCTACACTTTTGAAGGTGGACAGATTATTTTCCGTAGTGTGACAGGGAAGGATGTGCATCATACATCAGCAGGGCCATATGCACTTGTGCAGTTTATAGTGCTGCAGATGCAAATGGGGAGGCAGGAGCTAAACATGTGAGAGATTATTGGGGCTTTACGTTATTTATTTCAATGGAAACGCCTGAGCTGTGTGCAAAGGTTGAAATTGATATTAATGTAGAGTCTAAAGAGCACAAATCATGAAGCTGGACACAGACTGTGGCAAGTGAGGGCTTTCTGTGCTTAATGGTAGCGTCTGAACTAGCAACATAAATGAATATTTGCTATTTTCATCTGTTAAACCCCAGGGAAGTGCATTTTGCTTCATTCAAGAACAACTTCAAACAATGAAATGTCTTTTTTATTGGTGTCTATATTAAGAATTAGAACCTATTTAGACATTCCAAAATGTTAATGTATTAGAGCTTTCTCTGATTAGGTTAAACAAACTGGTAGGTTTATTTATCTCCCTAATACATTATCAGAGAAATGGGAAGCAATCTTCTTTTGTTTCTTACTCCTGTGATCATAGAACACTTGCCAAAGTTATGGCTAGCCAAAAAGACAGAAATAAATTTGCTAAAAATATAAGCCTTCTGTTTAGCAGAGTTTTTGAGCCATATTTTGAAATTGCAGGGCTTGTACATGTTTACTTCAAATCAAGCTTATAGTCAAGTTTGAGGCTTTGTTTGTATAGATTGTCCTGAAGTAGATCCTGATATTTAATTAAAATGACACTAAATCACATTGAATTGATAAGACTTGGCATCTCAAACAAAGGTAATTGCCCGTATTGGTTTTGTACAAAAATAGAGCTGCTTGGAAAATGTGCAGCCAACACAGACTGTCAACTCCATTTATAGATCAATATGTGAAAACCATTGATCAGGCAGGCATGTGTAACAGTAACACTTTGCATTTATTTGTTGTTTTTATACCACGTTAAGGCTTACAGGATTATCGGCTTCCAAAATATTTTGACTTCCTCGTAAATATGTTATCTGTTTAATGTTAATTACAAGACAGTCTCCAGCCCTCTTTTTAAGTATTTTCAGTTTCATTGCTATGGATAGTTTTAGCTGAAAAAGGGATTATTTCAATCTCTGCAAGATCATCAGAGCTTCTTTTATAGCGTAGTTTATTTAGGGAAAGTTTTTGAGGATAGCTCTTTTTTTTTCTTTCCCCAGTTTACTTTTTTTCCTGGAGGAAAAAACAAATCTTGACAAAATATTCCTAAAAGCAGAAAACCTTCTCCTGATACATTTTTGAAAAATATTCTGTTTATTGTGATCTGACTGCCCTGGCTTTATTCTCTGCAAATGTTATAATCATACACTGGTCTGTTATAGATGCAGCCACGTTTGCCTCTGTAAGGAAAAAGCTATGTTCCCTTCAAGGTGTTGTACATATATGCTCCAAATATTTCAGGCTAGGTATGAAAGCAGTGGGTCCACAAACACAGTCCAGTTCCTCTCATTGAACATGAATATTGCTAAAAGAAAACAAATCTGTTGAGTAACGTTAGTCATTCTCCATTCCAGGGCAGGAAGATGAGAAATGAAGTGTGTCATATGTCCCCTTACTGCATTCAGAGGGGTTTTGTGCTTTGAAAACCCAGATCTGCTCCCTGCTGGGTGTCAGGCTCACAGACTGTCCTTGACTCCAGTTTTCCATCCATTTCAGTGCCTCTGTCCCCTGCTCCCCACCTGAGGAGCTGCTCTGGCTCTGGGGCAGAGGCCATCCAGATGTGCCACTACATGCTCATGTATGTTCTCCATACCATAAACTCCTCTGTCTTGAAGCCTGAAAGAGGAATATTGATGCATGAGACTATTTTAGGGCTCATCTCACCTTCAATAAGTGATTTTTTTCTCAGGTTTGCCTCCCAACATTTTTACAGGACCAACATTTTGTGTGCAGGCATGTTTTCTGGCTCAAAACAAGCCTTTTGTTTTTGTGAATATTTTTTTCTCCTTTCCATTTTCCTAAGTATGCCCTGTGAGAAGGTATTCTTTATTGTATATTTGCACCATAGCACTTCAGCTGAAATAATCCTGGCTAAAAAGGAAGAAGTTAATTTTATTGTTCAACTCCCCATTTATTTCTCCTCCCCACAGTTTCACTGTACCATTTCAGCTGTGTAGCTTGATAGGCAGCATCATAATGAGATCATAGAAAAAGGAAATAACCAGCACCTATTTCTTCTTAAAAGCGAGGATAAATTCATTTCAGCTCTATTAAGGGAGTGGTGAATGAAACTGGTTTGGCTTCCTTGTTAAGCCAAACTGAAGTTCAGACAAGATATTATATGAGTCAGAATTGCTGATTTTGACTTTTACTCAGTGTGACAGAAGGGTAGAAAAAAGGTTCAAAAACCTCCATTTTTTCCCCCCTTCTTTTTTTTTTTTTTTTGCAATCTTACATTATCTCACGCTGTGAAAATCTTTACTCTATTTACCGAGCACAAATTAGTCTTGCCAAAGGTTCTGAAAGTTTGCTACTTCAGCTTAGATCCTAAAACTTCAAAGAGAACTGCAACTCCACAAATTAGTGTATGTGCTCTGCCATGGCTATTTTAACTTGAACTTAGCTAAATTCGTTTATAATTTAGTGCTGATTGAACGCTGCCATAAACGTACACAAGACACATTTTTTAAAGTTAGTCCTCTGATTACTAATTTGAATAAAAAACTCTAACCTTGTTAGCATCTGGACTTATTTTCATAATAACAACCCCTTCAGAACCTACAAAGTAATGAATAATTGACAACAAATGAAATGTTTTGATAGTTGTCGGCACAAAGCATGTTTAATGTTTTGTGTTGCTTCCTAGCTAATTATGTAGATGACACATTTGTCAGACCTTGACTGCCATTAGAAACGTGTTTCCAGAGGGGAGAAAAACAGGCTATTCATAGAGTAATTAACTAGAATGCTCAATGACCTGTGAGAGATTCAAATGGCTGCCAGTTCAGACATTGTTTTGTTACAGAAGCAGAGGGGTAATTAAAATTCCAAATTACAGTGCTATGATGAAGCATTTGTTTGTTGACAGTATACTCTTACTCTAGTTTGTTAATTCTTTTTTAAATTGCTTCTAATCCATTTTATAGCTTTAGGAGTTCCGTCTTTGAATTTACTGACAACTAATATTATGGTAAATCATTCTTCGGCGGAGCTCGGCGGGCTTGGCAGTTCCATGGGAGCACAAGGTGGGTGGGATGGAATCGCTGCTCTCCCCCTAAAGTGACACACCATGTGCTGTCACCGAGACGCGGCTAACGCGGCACATCTTGTGAAATGATATGTTCATAATTCCGCGTTAGGGAAGATGTCTGCTTAGGGGAGGAGATGGTTCAGATGAAGTAATAATAATCAGACAAATTGAGGAAGGTGTCCTGGAAGGTTAGGGGAAGAGCTGTGATGTGGCTGGGGTGAGGGTGAGCGTGGGTTAGGTGAAGCACTTTGGGAAGGCGAGGTCTGCTCGGGAAGGGAGATTTGGAGGACAATCGTCTGCTCAGAGAAATCAAGCACAAAATATGAGGAATGGGGTGTTTCATAAGAGTCGACTGTATCTTTGCCAGCGCCCTTTGCAAGCAGTAATGGACCTGACAGGCTAAGCTGTCTTTTCTCCTCCAAATGGCGACTCTCTGCAAGTCCAAAGTGTTAAAGTTCTCTAAACAATGAATTAAATGCAAGCCCGAGCGAAATATTTATTTACTTTGCCAAAAGTGAGACTCTGGTTTTGTTGAGGAGATGTGACAGAAGTAACATGGTGTTTGATGCAGGAGAGCTGACAGCGGCATGGAGTGAGCGCTGATTATCCCGAAGACACTGTCAGCCGGGATTGATTTCCACTTTCTCCGTTTACGTAACGGTTCCTGTAATACAGCTGACCCCAAATCACGTTACCTTGTCATTTCTCTGCATGGATCAAGAAGAGATGAGCTGAAAATAGCTAGGCACTGACCTTGAACTTGGCGGAGAAGTGAGGAGTGACAGCGGGGATGCTCGGCGGGCGCTGCTCTGCGGTCACGGCAGCACCAGGGGGCAGAGCAGCACCAGGGATTGCAGCTGGAGCAGCTGAGCCCACGGACCCTCAACCCTCTGCCAAACGCCTTCTTTCTCCCCCTTTCCCTTCTCCTTTTCATTTTTTTCCTTTAAAAATTGGGGAGATGATAGCTAGGAAAGCAGCTATCTCAAAAACATTGGTGTTCCCATCATCCGCTGCTTGAAAATGGAATTGTCCGAAGGGATGCTCAATATTAAAATGCCCTCTTAACTGAATGCACAGTTAGGAAGTTTTCCATCCTCTTTGAGAATACCCCCTCGTTGTTTCCCCAGCATCTAGTGAAAAAATGTAACATTTGCTTTATCATTAATAGAGTTTTCTACAATTTGGGGGGTTTATGAGAAGATCAATGCATTCCTCAAAGTCTATTAATCTCTTTGAGTTTCACAGAAAGCTTGGTGTAGATATATAAAAAATATTTTTAAGCTGATAGGGCAATCTAAAAAAGGACAAAAAAATTAAAGTGGTTCTTTTTTTTCAGATTAGATGCTTCTCTCTGTTTTAATGTATGTCTTGAGGGGGAAAAAAAGAAAACTTGGTTATGAAAATATTATTTAATTTACCATCTAGAAACCATGCTCGACTTTTTTGTTCCGTATTTCCTTTTAATCTCTCAACAACCCTTTCAGTGCCTGGTGCTGGCAGGAGCTGTGGAGACATGAGGTGACAGTGCTGGTTCTTCCCAATGATGTGGTGCTTTGGGGTGTCACTGCTTGGGGCAGGACCTTGTGAGAGCTTGGCCAGGACCAGGAACCCTAAATTCACCCTGTAAGATATTTGACCAGAGTTCCCACCTTCATTTGTTAACACTGAGACCCTGATAGGAAAATAGATAAAGAAATACTCAAAAAATGTCTTCTAAGGTAGTGTTGGTAGTTCTTTACAGAACACAGGGAAAGCCAAGGTGTAAATAGGAGTTTCTTCTTTATTAATTATTGATTTTATTGTCATCTATAGAATAGCAGAAGAAATTTATTCTAATACAAATTTTTGTCCCCATCATACACAATGTGATGTGCTGTTTAAGAGCAGAATTCAGGCACAGACCAAGGTTCTCATTTCTCAGTGACATTTGGGGATTGGGGCTGAGGAACCAACAGCAGCTTAGAAGGAAAAAAGGATAAGAGACACCTCTCTTCATTCTTTCTATCAGAAATATACAAAAAAGATGAAATGAGGTGAATTCTGAGAACTCCAAATGTTCCTCTCCTTTGCCTTATGTTGTTCAAAGCCAAAGAACCACCATGGGATTGAATCAGGTGTTTGTACCTCAAAGCTTGCTTGCTCCAAAACCCTGCAGAAGGTAACCTTTGAGCTGTCCGGGTAAGGCAATGGGGCAGACTAAGAAAACTCAGACATAAGGTTTTCACTAACCAGAACAATCCAAATAATATTATTTTCTCTAACATCTGATTCAAATTGCAATGATCCCAGTGCTTTTGTATTATCATCGTTTCAGAGTCCATACCATATATCCTTGTGTTTTTTACCAGTAGGAAAAATTTATTTCATTTATCTATGCTGATTTTACTCCTCAAGCTTCTAATTTTTCAACTCTTTTATCCTGTAAACAGTGGCATCCAAATATACAGACGTGTTAATGACAATGAAGTTACCACCATGATGCTAGACAGACCAACACACTCTAAAGTTGCACCTTTTTTATTCAGGAGTGAGATAGCAACATGCCATGATGTTAGCAAGATAATTTTATGTACATAATATTTCACTTGGCTTCCAAGATAGCCTTCAGTTGTATTTGTTTATTGCAACCCAGTGGAGAAAGAGCTGGACTGGAATTTGTCATGTTTCCCTGGTCCCAGCCTGGACATGGGCATGCCAAGGGGTTTTTAGTCCTTTTTTCTGTTTCTCTACCTGTAAAGTGGGACTGTGGAGAATGTATATTTCTTTTCCACACATTGAAGAGGTTGCCTCAAAGCTGGTTCAACTGTTATGTTTCAATCACGCACTCTATGTAGATAATTCTATTCTCATCACATTAACTCTATTAATTGAAACTGAATTATTCCACAATTATGCTAGTGTAACTGAGAGGAGAACTTGGCCCCAGGTCCTGTACATTTTCCTTATCTATATTCTCTGTGCTTAACTGTTTCACTGTTTTTCATCCAAAAAAGCCTTATTTTGGCTTCATCATTAATCAGTTCTGTTCCCTTGATTCTGTACCCCTGTGCTTTCAGCAGCATTGGGTTTCTCTGAGGGCCCTCATGTTCTATACTGTATATTTCAAAAAGTATGCTTAAGAAGTGTTGTTTAAAGGAGTCTCTTTGGCAATCTGTGTCAGTGCACACCGTGACAGGGAACATAAGCTGTGGAATTATATTCCTTTTCACACTATCTTTATTAAGTACTGCGCTACAGCCGAATTGTGGCATCTAACACATTTCCTTTCAAAATGCCGTCAGATTTGAAATATGTAGGTACTGAAACTGAGATTATATCAAACTTCCCATAGCTAGTCTTGGGCACCTGACCTGCATAGCTTCCCACGGGGGAAAAGTAAGCTCCATTTCTTTAAATTTCCAATGAGAAGGGACATGTGTCTCCTTGCATTGAGCTACATGATATCACATCATGTGGCACGGAGTGACCCAATGCAACATGACAGCAGAGGTAAAGAACCAGGGTTTGTTTTTTTTATTTTGTTTGTTTTATTACTGCAGTGAAATAATTGCAGTACCGATGAGATGAAACGGGGATCAAATTATTTTGTGCATGCCCTAAATACATGTGCTTTTGCACTGTGTATGCACACACTTAATAAATGTTGTTTAATGTGCTGAGAAGGGATTTTAAAACAGACAAGAGAGTGTCCTTGTTAGGCAATGTGCCTATTCTTAGACAAATAGTTGACAGCAGCATTCTCCTGCCCTAAATCAGATCAAATTTCCTTTGAAGCCAACCTTCTTTTTTTCAGGATCCAATCCTGTCATGTTAACATGGTAATATTTTATTTTCTGTTTGATTTCCTGTTTGTTGAGGTTCATAGCTTTAATGGAAATAGGTCTTTATCATCCATTATTTTGTAGTTAAGGGTGTGGAGCCTGCAGAGATACATAGCCATGGCACAGTTGGATTAAAACCTTCCCCTTTCAGAGGGCTCAGGACCCAACATCGTGAGAGGAAGAAGGAGTTTCATTCTCCAATACAGAAAAAAAGTTGGTTTTTTTTACTTTATGTTTCCAGACCAATACAACCAAGTTATGTTTGTTATTTCAGTACAGCACTGAATATGCCTAAACTTTAGAAGCAGTTATGAGTTTCTTTTTGTGGTTATTGACTATCTGAGCTGCCATGTATTCTGACAGTTGCAGTAAAAAGTGGCATTGAAGCCTACAGCCAAAACCCAAGTAGAGTAAAAAATGTGCTTTCCTTTCTAATCTCTGAATCTTCCCCCAGTTTTGGAACCAAATTTGAAAGATTGTGAAATACTCCATCCCATTTTCCTTTACTTCCCTCCCCTGCTCCAGAGCTCTGTAAGAAAGATTGTTCTCCTGGATATTTCATCCATGGCCAGGACTGGAAGTGCTGCAGCTGTGATGAGGGAATCTGTTCTCATGACATCTCTAGCCCCAAGGCAGGTAGAAAACCCAGACGAGCATCCAAACTTTTGTTTGTTTATTTGGACCAAACCTGGATTTTGGACCAACTGAGCTTCCTCTCAGTGATTCTGTCATCCTTAAGAGCTCATTCTTCTTGATTTTGGTCCTGAAGTCAGACTTTTACTTTATAACCTCATTACACAAAAAATTCCAATGTTTAAAAATTAAAATGCCAGGTGCCAACTCTTTCCAGTAGTTGGCTACTTTGACTTTGAGCTTTCCATTTTTTATCAGCAAATGATAAACTGAAAATTCAGTGTTCCCTGTTTAGATCTTTCTCAAAATTAAAGTGTAAATCTAAAGTAGCCACCTGTAAGCACTAAAACCTGAAGACATTTGGACACAAGTTAAACAAATTGCTTCAAGAACTGCCAATTGGTTGCATCAGGTTTTAAGAATAACTTTGCAGGGAAGATCCAGAATTTGTGTTTTAACATTTTCAGGCCTGTTTTTGTTTGTTTGTTTGTTTGTTTGTTTTTACTTGGAAGTGGGGAGGGTTTTGTATTTTGTTTCTGGGTTTTTTTTTTATTTTTTTAAATTTTATTTTAATCAAGAAATTGGAGAGCTGGGAAAAAGAAATACCATGATTGTAGATAAATTGTGGCAGAAGAATAAGGTCAACACCACCACGCAAATTTCAAAAACCTGGAAAAGGCTGGGGCAATGGGGCCCATTGTGAAAAGCATGGAGCAAGTAGGGAGCTCCATGGGAGGGATTTGGAGACAGGTGGGTGGGAAGAAATGGAGTGGAAAAGGTAAATTTGCTGCAGCTGAGTGAAGCAGTGAACTGTGGCTGGAGGAAGGGTTGTGTTCCTGGTCTGTAGTGCTGGTGCTTTGTTGGCCACCAGGCAAAAAGCTCCTCGTCTATCTTGGGGTTTAGCTGACTGCACATTCAGGTGGGTTTGTTTTTCTAAGTATGGTGGTTTGCAGAAAATCTTTAATTGCACTGAATTAGGCTGAAATTCCTAATTTTCCTGTTTTGTGGGTTATATTCTTGTTGCTATAAATGAGAGGCATCCTAGTGCACTCTGAGCACATACACCACTATTTCCTCAAAAATGTCCATCTTTCCCCCAGAATCTCCTTTGGCTTATTTATTTCTTTTTCTTCATGCAAATTCTTTCATGTTTTTATGGCAGATGAGCCTGATTACATGAAAGTTTACCTTTGAAATACTTCCCATTTATCACACAGTTTTCTTACCTAGAAAATCCCAACGCAGCCACTGCTAATGTTTGATAAGATTTGTACCTGGTAGATTCTAAATTACATTAATGCATAAAGGCAGCGATGCCAGGCTCCCTATTGTTACAGTTATTAAAGCTGTAACTGAAATGATATCTTTCATATTGATCTTCAGCTAGCAGCTCTTATCCAGAAGCTTTGTTTCACATTAAAGACACTAATGATTGTCTCCACAAAACGAGGAGCTTAATAGTTAGAAAAAAGTTAAATGGAAAAAACCCCAACTTTGCTAGCTACCTTTGATAGCTCTTTGCTCCAACATCTCTCATGGCCACAAAGTGCAAGCCAAGCATTAATAGACTTTTTAATAAAATTACTTAAAAGGAATCAATGGTATTTTTCACAAAGTCTAATTTCCAGCAAGTTATTCAAATGTTTGTATTTCTTATAGACAGCTCATGTCCTTCTGTAGCTGCCAGGTTTTCCTGGAATTTCTCAGGGTATCTTCCTAGGGTTTTTAATTTTTATTTTCAGGGGTCTGGTTTTGGTTTTCTGCCTTCTGGAAATTTTGTAAAAAATGGACTAAATAGAAGTTCAGTACTCTTCCAAGGCTGGCAAAATTTCCTGTAGACATAGAGACAACAGCCAAGTGTTTGTGGAGTGGAGGGTGAAGCTAGTTAGATTTATACCAAGAGTCTTTGTGAGTAGGCTCAGGTACTCTGGTTCCTTCATGGCCTGAAAGAAATCCTTCCCTTTCCTTGCCTTCAGGTGAAAATGGTGTCTTCTACCATCTGAAATTGTGATAAATGCATCTGCAGGACAGGAGGCTTTGGCTTAGGCTGGAGTTTGTGGGTGAAGAAATGAGAATCATAAAACCAGAGGATGGTTTGGGTTGGAAAGAACCCTGGAGATCATCTCATTCCAACCCCTGCCATGGGCAGAAACACCTCCCACTGTCCCAGGTTGCTCAGAGCTCCATCCAGCCTGGTCTTGGACATGTACACATATTATTGCACTTCTCTTTTCCTTTTTCTTTCTTTTTTATTTTCTTCCCTGGGATTTTTGCGTAGCTTTTCTGTTAGTTTTTAGTTCACTTGTTTGTTTTGGCTTAGGGTGAGGAGCAGCTGCTGGATCTTTTCTTGTTTTCAGCTAGGAAATGATTTTCCCCCATTTTTGGCTGTGGCAGACAGAACACAACCTAGGTGTTTTCCATGAGACCACGCAGTGTGAGCAGAGAAACACATGTGAAATTTTTATGTTCTCTGAGCTAATTCATTGTATGAATTATGTCAAGATATGACAGGTATTTATTTAAAGATTGATATTCAAGTGAAGGACATTTTTTTTTTTTTTTGATGACCAGCAGCAAACACACAAAGAGTTCTATTCTGAAAAAACAGGTTGATATTTATTATTTTACATAAACAGACATATAGTATGTTGATGAGGTAGAATGTAAAGAATCAAATTAATTTGTATTACTATAAAATGTAGTTTCACTGGGGGATGCCTTTCCGTGATAAGCTCTAGTCAACCCACAGTAATGATTAAATAAAATATTCCATATGTTAAAAGTTGATATACGAAATCATGGGAGTGAAAAGAGAGAGGGAAAGGGAATAATATCAATTGAAAAAGAAAAAAAAAAGGGTAGACTATGACTAGTCCACAGCTACAAAATATTCCCCTCTTGTCTCAATATCTCATGGGGAGTCAGCCCTTATTTCTGCTGTTTTTTTCCCAGGCTCCAGTGGAAGAGTCTGGATTAAACTAATGCAGGGACATGTTTTGGCCGCTTATTATTTATTACAATTTTAGTTCCAGGTTTCAAAAACAATTAGGGAAACTGCTTAATAGGAAAATGACTCTAATTACTTGTTAATTGAGGTTATCTGCTCCACATTATTCAAAACGTAAATTGTGTTGACACTTGTACCCAGATATGATTACTTAATAAACAGACTGAAAATGCATCATGAATGAATTCACCTCCTACCCCAAAAAAAAGGACATTTTTTTTACTCTGGTTTTCTCATCTGAAGTATATTTTAAAATATGAATACAGTTTGCATTAAGCTCAGTTATAGCATGTTAGTACAAAAAATAAATTATATGTTTCAAATAGTGAAAAGATGAAGGACTGAAATTGAAAAGTGAAAAGGTTTATTAAGCTTGCACATAATATATTCAGGTAAGGTTTGCATATAATAAGAAATGGGGTTACATGCAGTATAGTGTTATCTCTTGAATAAATAATTTAGCTTATAAATCAAGTACCTGGATCCAAATAAATAGCAATGCTAATATTTGACATACTAGCATTTGATTTTGGGGATTGACAAAAAGAGGAATGCTGTTTTAAATAAAAACCACTCAACTAGGAATGAGAGACACAGGTTTCTGAGCAATATTATATTTTCTTGAACAAGACAATTCCACAGTGTAAGAATAAAACCAAAACATCCCCTTTTTCCTTTACATTATTGTGCCCTAATTTTTGCAGAAAAATAAAATCTCTATTTTTAAAAAGTCTTAGGCCATGAATTAAATTTGATAGTTACCAAATGGCTAATGCTATCCAAGACCTTGATTCCATACAATGGAATTTAACAGCCATGTCCATGTAGGTAGGATCAACCATTCTTAAACTACTGGCTTTTGGGGGTTGTGTGGTCAATTTTGGTTTTTTGTTATGTAGGTTGCAAACATCATAATTCCCCTGAACCCCAAAATTTTTATTACAGGAAAACAGTAAGAAAAGATGAAAGGCAGCATTTTTGTTTTAAAGACATAACTAGTGAACCTGTTGACAAGAGAGATTTTGTGAATGTTTCACCTTGAAATTTGCCTTGTTTCAAATGAGAGAAGGACCTCAGTTCATGCAGAGGAGCCATGATTCGAGCCTCAGGGTCTGTGCCTCTGTGTTAGATTTGGGACTATTTATTGCTGAGGCATTTTTGGAAACATGTAAACCACAGTGGTCTGTGGCAAAAAATGAGGGACAGCAAGAAAATGGTGGAGAGTGGAAATAAATGAATTCTTCAAATTAAAGGGGCTGATTGCACATTTACAGGGTTATTTATTTCTTAATGTGCAAGCATAACTCTTCCACCTTGAATTTTTGGACTTGTATTTTCCTTAGCTAAATACTTTTTCTAAGGCAATCTCTGTAGAAATACTATTACTCCCTCCTCCTCCCTATTTTGCCAAGAAACGACGGAAAGTTGCAAAGCCCACAAGGATGGAAGTTTCATAGCTGTGTTTGTGCCCATTAATTTTCTCTTCTATGATATTTTCCCATTTTCACTCTGTTTGACATTGAGCCTGAGCTTTGTTCCTGACTCGTAGCCTATGGCAGTGGAACGGGGAGATGAGACATCACGGCGATGTAGAGCGCACATAAAAAGAGAAGATGTGTAAAAACTGAAATGACATGGCAGCTGAAGCAGCTTGTTGCTCAGCTTGGTTGCATGTTTGAGTGGAGGAAGCGAGGTAAATTGTGATATGTAAGAGAATAACACTCGACAGGGTGTATGGTTGTAAGGTATATGGATGCTCAATCATGTGGTGAGGTAGAAGGCTGAAGGACAAGCGCCTTCAGTATCCGCAGTCTGTGGATATCCGTGTGACCTACAAAACAGGGGGTGTTAGGCTGGGAAAAATATCCCTTGCAAAGCAGATCCAAACCATTTCAAGAAAATTCCGTCTACGCTGCTTGACTACCTCCTGATCTTTCGATAATTATTAAAATAATGACGTTTAGGGGGGGAAAAATCAGTATCACAGGTTTCTGTGAGCATTGCCCCCATAAAGAGATGAACTCTCACAGTGGTCTATACACAAACAACCATTCTCACTTCCCACTGGTTGTACTTATTAACCTATTAGAGATACATGTGCCTTTATGCTAATTTTCCTGAACATTTGCAGCCACCACTCTATCTGTGCCTGAATGGCTTTGTGTAATGGATCTGATGATCTTCAAATCTGGAGTAGGATTTATTTAGGTCAGACTCCATTTACAGTATGTTGGATATTTGAGCTGGGAAGTGATTGGCCCTTTGTATACTGACAGTAGAACATTTTAAGGTAAATTTTGATACTTTTAGTGCCACATGGAAAATAGTTTGCAGATTCGTTTCTATGGCAATGTGTAATAAGTGACTGAAGGAATTATAATTTAGGTGGATTTATCTTTCCTTGTGCTCCACTGTAAGACACACACACATGCTTAAATCTGCAAGGTATTTAAAAAAATCAGAGCGACACAGTCCACCAGCCTGCCTCTGCCTTCCTGGTTGTATGTGCACCTGTATAAATGAGGGAAAATATCCCATTTTTGATTTGGCAACTTTCCTCACAGATAAAGAGGTGATTGTATAAAATACAAGGCTCTGAAATTCAACTTCATTATTTTAGCACATGGAAAGTGTAGAGTCCAGATAGTTTTATCCTATCTATAAGGTGTACTGTGAATTCAGCAGTTTATAAATCTATATTCACTGAATCCAGGTGGTGACAAACAGGGCTGTATTGGCTAATTGACTGTTTTTCTAATGGCACTCATTACAGACATGGACAGGTCCTTTACACAGTGAGAAGCAGCCAAATGCTGAAGTGTGTATAAAACCTTCCCTATAAATAACTCCATCCCAGGTATTGTATCCTGAGGGGAATCCTGCAAGCCCTACAATGCTGGGCAAAACTGATGCATTCCCTGTGTCCTGCAGGTTTCCAAATTCTCTAAGTTCTGAACTCTGTGCACAGGAAAAATTTCAACAAACCTGTTTTTTCTCTAATTTTAAGAGCTGAATTCTGTGCTGTTGCAGGCTCACTGTTAAGATGATGAAGCCTATGACAGTGATCCAGGGAAGAACAGAATAATGAATAAATATTTGTGGGATTTTGTGTTTGTGGTTTGTTTGGTGTTTTTTTAAAATCACATGGCTTGCTTATGAGAAACTGATGATGAACTTTCCATCCTATTAATGACTAAAAACATGTTGAATGTTAATTTCAGATGAAATTAGCAATATCTGGCAAAATTGTAGGAAACCTAAATAAATGTCTTACGAGAACCTTACAGAGTTTTCTGAGGTGGTCCATGCCTGTTCATTGAAATTGAAAATATTTAGTTGTCATGGAAATTACAAAATTTTAAAAAGGGACAACCATTTCCCTAGCAGAAAGGGAAAATGGCATGACATGGAAAATTTTACAGTCAAATTATCCTATAAGAGTATTGGGTCAATTAATGGAAAAGTGTTCCAAGGTTCAATTAAAAAATTAGTTAGGAATATCGTTGATGTCAATCATCATAACAGAGCAAACAACAAATTTTAAAACATTCAACCAAATGGATTATTTTCTGATGTACGTCTCTTTGGAAAAGGAGCCATATTTGTGAAGTGCAGTGAAAGTTTTTAAGTCACTTGACTTAATAGTACGTGACATTCTGATTAAATATTAGTTATGTGCTGTATCAGTGAAGCACACATTAAATGGATTAAGAACTGATTAATTTACACGTTTTGGAAAGTAGTCCCTGGGGAATCATCATCAACTGGGTGAATTTTAAGAGTTGTTCTCCAGGGAACTAGTATTAAGCTTGACACTAATCACTCTTTTTATCCATGATATGGAAGTAAATAGAACAGTTCTAATAACATTTGAAAATAAAGCAAAGATTGATGGACTGGCAAATAGGTCTGGGTAAAGGCACTTGTGGAGATCCTGATGGCTTAATGGCTGAAAGTGCATTTTAATTTATCCAAATGTATGTATATATGGGAACCCAGAATTACGAACTGTGTTCTAAGATTTTGCTGCAAAATGTAGCTTTTGTGGGTGTTTTGGGGTCGACAAGTTTGAGTTGACCATTCTGGGTGGTTCATGTCTGTCAGTGGCACTGATGAGTAGAAAGTTAGAATAGTGATTCTAAAATAATGAAGATTATGCAAGGAAGAGGCAAAACAAAAAGAAAAGGGAGGTTAGGAAAACTGTCGTGAAAATGAAGGACCTATGGGCTTCTGTGTTTAAATTATTAAAATAAATTGAAAGGCTTATTGTTTTTCCCCTTTCCTACATTAGAGGACAACACTGGGCACCAAAGAGTTCTTTAATGCAGCAGGAAAAGGCTATACAAGATGAAATGTCTGGAAGTTGGAAGCCCCCCAAAAATAAAATGAGAATTACAGCATATTTTCCAAAAGTCTAGTGTGAAACTACCAAGAGAATTGGTAAATTCATCATGTTTTCATGCCTTCAAATAAGAAATGTGGCCCTTCCAGGGAGATTTCAAAGAGAAATGTCCTAGGCTAAGTGCAGCATGGTTTGGACAAAGCATTTATATCAACATTTTCATAAATGGTGCCATCTTGATTCCTCATCCATTTCATGGGGTAGAGAAGCAAAGAGATCCAGTGGCAGGTGCTGTTTGAAAAAACCTTTTTTGAACTGGGGGTTAAAGAGGAAGAAACCCAACTCAAAAGTGACAAATCAAAACCTTTTTCCCTTCATTACACGATGGATATTTGTGATTTTGAGAGTGTGGTACTTGTGTATGTACAAGAGGATATATGAACTGAAATATGCAGTTAAAGTCCTGTTTTCCTGTGCCACCAAAGCTTCCAACAATGTTTGGTTCATTTGTTTTCTTGATTGCTGGAAAGTTGCTTGGGTTTTTTATGAATTTTATAGATATATAATTTTGGGGATTTTAATAAGGTAAATGACTTCTCTGGGGTAAGTGCTGCCTTTATACACTGCCCACATCTTGGATGGTGGTAGATGAGCTTTGTATTGCTGTGAGTATTTTTTTAACTCTTTGAAAAATAGGTGACTTTTTTCCATCAGAACAGAGTTAGGAAAATCAAATCATGGGCAATTTTCAGTCTGTCTAGACGCTTCAAAAGTTTCAAACAGGCTAATTCCATTTCTTTTCTTTATCTGCTGTACTAGCATTATGTGGTTTGCTGTCAGTGTAATGCCACAGGAGTAATTCCAGGAGGTCCAGTGTGCTTGGATCAGGAATATTCACTTCCCTCTCCTCGATGTTCTCTTCAGGACATGGCCAACTTGTGGAGTAGATTCTTTGAAATGTTTCTGCATCTCTGAAGGGCAAATAATGAAACAGCACTTAAGCAATATGAAGAATAGCATTTTGCAATTGTAGTCCTTATTTTGCCAAGACACAAATAGATTGCACTTTTTCCCTTTTTTTTCTTCTATGCTTTTTTAATGTGCATGACAAAGAATCTCATCAAGAACACTGAAGCCTGATACAAATTTGAAGAACTAACTTTGGTATTTAAAAAACCTCCAACCAAGCCCTAACCTTTACATCATCATAGTTTTACTGTGTCAGCAGGTTGTGGTAAAAATGCTAGGATATTAATTTTGTGTGAAATGAAGGCAAATTGTAAGTGGAGAATCCCTGAGCTGGGTAGCAGCATTAGCAATCACTGCTGTCCTACCTGGTTTTCTGCAAGGTTGTGATTAAATATAAAACTGAGAAATCTCCAAGGAAGAGTGAAGAAAAGTTAGGCTTTTAAATATTTTCATTCTTTTCCTAGCTAACTATCATGGTGTCAAATCTAATAGGAAGGAGTCATCCTGCTAATTGACCTTTGCAAAATTACCCATTTGCTTAAAAAGCTACTTGAAGTAGATCAGTTATTATCTTGATTACTCTTTCTTTCATGTTAATGTTTATAATGGCACCTGGGAAAATCTGTTTGAAAACTTTCTTTCATTCTTTCTTGGGCTGCATTTGTAATTTGGTCCTCTGAACAATGCTAATAAGCAAAACTGATTCTTTTAAGAGATTGCAGGTCTTGATGGTATGAAAGATTAATATGAGCCAACAGGACTGGGAAAAAAGTATTCACAAGCTTTTTCAGGTTATTAGTGCAAAGGGAAGGGAGAGCAGGTGGCAAGTTAGATGGTCATCTAGATATTATCAATCTGACAGGTATCCAAGTGGTTCTGTATTACAGTCTCTAATTTTGCTCTCTGAATAGTTTTTAATAAGATTTAGCTATGGGGTTGTCAGCTGTGACCTGTGTTAGAGGATACTCCTTTCAATCACACAAAATGTCCTTTGTGAAAATTTCTGCACTGAGAGAAACAAAGGACTTTCCATTGCAAAAGCCAATGTTTCTCCTCTGCTTCGCCTGGTATCAACAGCCTAAAAGCTAGAAAGGTGGGCTGAGTGGTTTCTTTTCCCTTCAGATTAAAGAAGTCCAACTAAGCCTGAGAGTCAGAGCAAACCCCTTTTTATTCCGATTCTTTGATTTTTGTCACCGGATGTTCACAGCCACGATTTTGGCTTGTGTCCTTTATAAATCTAATTTCATTCCGGAGCCAGGACGTTTTCGGCACCGCTCCCGTGAAACTTGGACACGAGGATGTGACAATATGTCCAGACCCAAACAGATCAAGCAGCCACACATGAGTGATTCTGCAGAGCATGCTCAAAGACAAGACTGATGTCTCGGCACAGCAAACAATTCTCCGGGGTGAGGACAGCGTGCTCAAATCCAGTCACCCCAGAGTAAACACTAAGTTAGGCACAGCTTAAATGTGCCTCCCAGCCCAGGTTTTCAGTGCTGACTCCATGGGAGCCCCCAGCCAGGCTGCAGATCCAGCCTGGGAGATTTCTCTCTCTTTCCAGCCTGCTAGCTGTCCGAAATTGTTGGAGCAGTGTTGGGGTGCACTCAGCGAGGGGAAGGAAGAAAGAGAAAAAAACACTTGTTGGGATAATTTTATCAAAATGTTTCATGGGTATTTGCAACTCAGTTTCTTAATTTTCCATGAGTGTTTGTAAGAGTGATAGTTTGTTCAGCAGTGTTGGTAGGAAGGAGGATTCCTGGAGGACTTTACTGGAAATACTCTCTGCTGCAAAGCTCTCTTTGATTTCCCCCTCCCTCCTTCTTCTAAAAGTTTAGTTCATCTAATCAAAGAGCAGAAACTCTGTGACTTTTCTAATGACTCCCACACAGTCTATGAAGAACAACTGAAGAATAGGTGGCCTGTGAAAATACCTTGGGATTTATAGGCACAAAGTTCAAACAATTTCAATAAAGATGGAAATAAAATATATCCTTTTGGAATGGTTAACAAAGTATTAATTTTTAAGCAGCTTATTTCAAGCAATAAAATTATTGTTATATGTTGGTTTGTGGTTAATTGAACCATATGTGGGAAGAAAATGAAATTTTTATATTAATATTGCTATTTTGTCCTGAAATAGCTGCAATTTTGCTATTTGGTCCTGAAATAGCTGCAATGGGGTCAATTTTTGGACTTGGAAAAAAGTAAATAAAGATACTTATCTACCAAATTATCTGAAAGAATCTCTCGTTACTGAGTAGGATTTTTTCAGTTATTTTTTCAAGGGCAATGACTTAAGTCAAAATGGGTCTTTGTTAAAATTACTTATTTTCTATCCACCTTTACTGGTGCTGTAGTTTACCAAGGAATATTCGGTGCTGCATGGTGTATATGGAATTTGCATTGAAGGTAAACAATTTCAGACAGGTCTGGCTTTGGCTCACACTGGTTTTGCTGGGATTTTCTTTAGAATTTCATACACTTTGGCCACTGAGTGATGTGCAGTGTCCAAGGTAGTTTTAAGGGCAGTTGAGTGTTGGAATTGGGAATCAGGGTAAGCCAGGCAGTGCTCTGGCCCATGTGGCCATGGCTGTGCTGCTCTGGTGCTTGAGCCACTTATTTCCAGTTAACCTAGGTGTCCCTCCACTGCTGTGGGCAATGAAGAATATATCCTTACACAGGAATCCTTGCAATTTTTTTATATCTTTCCATTTTGTATTTCCCCCCCAAGTACATCCCCCCCTCCCTTCCCATTCCTGGCACATATATGTCCACAGGTGTTATTAAGTGTAGGGTAGCATGTGGTGCCCATGCTTCAGTGCTATTGCAGAGGAAGGACTTCCTACAGGAAAAAATGATCACTTTCAGTATTTTGCAGGCTGCCCATCTAAGCCCATCATTGCCTGGCATCTCCACACTAAGGGCAAGGATCCAGCGAACTTGTGAGTGGGCACCATGCCATCTGAACAGATGGGCATGGAAGTAGGCAGCCAGTAGACCATGTATGTGCATCAACTGTGGGTGTTGAGGGCAAGATTCCCAGTGGAGAATGTCCAAACAGCTGTCTGGCCTGAGCCAACATGCCTACGACCAAGCAAAAGTGCCATCCCTAAATCCTGCTGAGTTGGATTAACCTTCAAAAATAAAAATTGCTTCTGCAGTAGCATAAGGTGAGTTTTCGGCTTGTTTAAATCCGAAAGAAGGAATTAGGTAGGCAGGATAAAGCGATGTGCTAATGTGGGGTCCACTAGAGAGGACTGAGCATTTGTCTAGGAATATTAATAGTATTTTCTACAGGGATATTTATATGGCAAACAGCAATGGATGACTTGCAGGAGTGTGACATCAATGTTAATTATGCTTTTCTGTAAGACAGTCCTTTCAGGAGAGAGCTTTTCAGAGCATTTTGATGGTAGTGTGTGTGCTGGATGTGATTTTGTAAAGGCAATTCTTGTATATGTTTTTGTACATTTACTAAGTAAGTTTTAATGATTTTTTTTTTGCTTTCCCCTTACCCTGAGACTACAGTTCTGGGGTGTAATTTCGGGTCAGAGTTGCTGACACGGTTTGCTGTCACAGCTGAGTTCTCACTTTTATTGTCTTTATTTTTCTAAGATCCAAAGGGGACATGGAAAGATAATCTATCATTACTCTCTGTCTGTATTACCTTTGATTTTTACCTTTCACAGACATAACATCAAAGAGCAGTTTTACAGACATAGATGTCAGAGGCAAAGAACAGTGAAGCACTGATAGTTATTGCATTTTTATTCCTGCTGTTTTTACTCCATATTTCCTCTACCATTGCTGCACTGCTCGTTTGTAATTTTACCAAAGCACCTGCAATAGTTTAGATAAATATATTCAAATATCATAGTGAACCAAAAGTAATGACTGTGTAATGAATAGAAAGATCAGAATAGGAAACTTATCAATATATTCAATTTTATAATAGACCTTTTTACTTTTGGCTGGATGAATGCTGTCACAGTGTGTATGTTGCTGCATTTCCTTGCATATTACAGCTTGTAACAGAAAAGGCAAATAGAAATATATCAGAAGTCCCACTTTTAATGTTCTTTCCCGGAATCGATGAGGATTGTATTTAATGCAATTAAAGCATATTGAAGCTTAGAGATCGGGTTCCAGTTTGATTTCCAGTTGGAAATGCTGCGGATTAGAGGCTGCACAGCTGTTGGTTCCTTTGTGATAGTTGGATCCCCAGGTACACAAATCCGAGTGACCCACAGTCAAATTCAGAGCAGCCCTAGGATTTCTCGAACACATATGGGTGGTAAGAACCTTTTGTAGCTGTCTCTTCTTCTACATAGGGTTTTGGCACTTCTCCTGCTCCTGAAAATGCTAAAAATGAAGCCAACGAGATCAGCTGGGACTCCCTCAAAGCAAGGATCAATTGGACGAATTTCAAAGGCCATTTGAGTGACTAGAGAGGAACAAAAGGGCTCCCACCCTAGGGAAAAATCTGCTCCTGGGGAGCAGTAAGCCATTAATGGAGAAAAGTACTGGTGAAGGCTAATCCTTGGACTTAAAATGTAAACCCAAACTGGATACCCCAAATTTAGAACACCCCTCCAATAATTCGGGGAAAGAAGGCAACATAGTTTCAAACAGGCTCTGCTTTGTAATCAAACTCCTGATTAATGGTTCTCTGATCGCAAAGAATGAGCTCATCTTAACACTGGCTGAAATTTAAACTAGGATCTGAGTAATTATTTTGCTCTTCTTTCATGAATGAAGATAAATGGAGATACTCCCCCAGCAGAGGCACCGCAGTGCTCGTCTACAGCAAGTCCTGAAGGCAGGGAGCAGCAACGCCCACGTGGTTACATTGCCTTGATAAAAAATACCCACCTTCACAGGCTCGGATACAAAGGAGGACCCTCGCACTGTGGGAAAGGTCTATAGGATTCTGATTTATAAGGGAGCAAGAGGTCAAGGGAAGCAAAACCATTATCATTATTTTCAGAGGCTCTGGAGATGTGAGCTGAGTGTAGAGGGCAGTGTGCTCAAAGGGAGGCAAGCAGGGCGAAGGCAGCACAATCCTGCTGGCTGCTTTTTCTCTTCCCCCCACTGATTTCAGGCTGCAGATTCTGCTGAGAGCATGTCATATGTAACACAGGCCTGTGAGGACTGTGAAGTGGTTTTCTTATTAAATGATGCATAGAGAGATTATCTGGTCGGTAGCCAGAGCACAAAAGCTCCATCCAGGCAAGTTCCTATTCCTGAGCGAAGCGTTTGGTCACCTGCGTGGTAATGAGTTTTTGGGAGCCTGGGGATGGAGGGTGAGGAGCAGATGTGGGCTGGTGGGGGCAGGACTGGAGCTGCACTTTGTGTCTTTCTCTCCTGCAAGCCTTGGAAAAAAAGGCAGAGAGACTAATGTCACATTATACTGCCCTTATTCTCAGTACCTTTTTTTCTGGAGAAATCTCTTTGAGAAGAGGAAGGAGGAAAAAAAAACTGTATATACTATGTTGTTCTGATGTAACTCTCAGAGGATGGTGTTCAGTGGCCTCCAGAGCAAGTCAGCAGTGCCAGTGGTTGAGGGCAGGGAGCCCACTGGGACATGGAGCTTTCCCCAGGACCAAAAGGAGTTTTCTGCTGAGTTATGGCACAACTTGAATGCACTGGGAGCATCCACAGCAGTGTGGGGGAGGAATGAGATTGTTCTTGCCCTTCATTGACATCCTCCATGTCTTGGGAATGGACAAAAATAGCTTATCTGCTGAAATGAAATTAATAGAATAGAATTATAGAATGGTGTGTGGTTGGAAGGTACTTTATATATCATCCAGTTCCTCCCCCTGCCGTGAGCAGGGACATTTTCCACTGTCCCAGGTTGCTGCAAGCCCCATCCAACCTGCCCTTGGATACTGCCAGGGATGCAGGGACAGCCACAGCTTCTCTGGGCACCCTGTGCCAATGCCTCTCCACCCTCGGGTGAGGGGAGGATTTCTTCCTAATCTCCAATCTAACCCTGCCCTCTGTCACTTTGAAGGCTCTCCCAATTTTCCTGTCACTAAGTGCCCTTGTAAACGACAAAGAGGCGTCTCTGAGTGGAGAGGCCTGTGGGATTTTCTCAGTGCCTTTCACAGCTGACATGAAATCATATCATAGCTCAGCTGTTTCCAAATAATTTCTGCAGATAACGACGGCCTTGCCATACTGCCCAAGACTGGATCTTTAAAACAAGTCGCTTTGAGCAAGGCAGTGAGTGAAATGTTACAGGATTTTCTTTCCCCCTGCCATTGCATAGGTGTCTTTCAAGGGATGTGGCCATTAAGAAATGCTAAAATACATTTTTGTTAGCTTTCTTTATCTAAGCAATTATGAGCTGTCACTGCATTATGGGAGTGACTGGGAACGAAATGACCACAGACATCACTAAATCAGGTGTCACCCCTCCTTCTCTGTTGAGGGAATGGTTTCCACGAAAGTTTATGTGACTAGTTTGTACTTTTACTGCAAACTTTCAAGCTGCCACCAGTAAGTTCGATCCTGTAAAGAATTGAGTGTTCTGGCCTTGATCCAGAAAAACACTTAAGCCCATTGCAGAGTGCTTTGCTGGATTGGGTCCAGAGTGGAGCATCAGGCAGTAGTAGGGGCTCAACAGTAGGGGATTTCTCTCCTTTTTTTTGGTTATTTATAAAGGAATCTCCACATACATGATTGCAATGTCGGCAGGATGAAAAAAACCCAGTACTTAGAGCCCTAAAAACAAAGGTCAAACCATCAACAGCATGACAAGTTTTTGGTAGAAATCTATCAAACCCTCCGTGAAAACCTTCTCCTTGGCAGAGCAATACTGTGAATGATGGAGAAAACAGCAGGTAGATGTCAGCTCAGGGTCTCCCATCCAAAGCAGAGCTCTGTTGGACCAGGTGCTGCTTGTTTGAGAAAACCATGGTTTTCCCAGGCTACTTGTAGGTGGTGTTTGTGGATAAATAATCTGTGGTGAATAACTTATTTGACAATCTTGAAAGCCACCTAGAAAGGTCACACAATTATCTTAATTACTTAGGGATACAAGTGAATTCAGAATGACATTTCAGGAAATAATTAATTGTCTGTACTTTGCACTGGAGCAGCATCTTGAGAAATGCTGGTTGGTTTTGTTAGGTCTGGTTGAAATCAAAAAGAAGTCTGCTGCTTCTCATTGAGGAGATGAATTAGGTTAGAAATATGCCTGTAATGGGAAATAAAAAACAAATGGATCCTCCAAGTTTCTTTTTAAATCAATGCCACACTACGTGAAGAGAGCAGTGCTGACTTAGCCATGATGAATCCCCAGAAAAAAAAGAGGGAGAATTTAAAGAACAAATGGGAACACAGAGAGAAATTAAATGAAACATCAGGTTTCTGTGTTTTACCTCCCTGTGCAAACAGCAGTTGTCAGATGGTTGTCCCTTCACACCAGGGTACCAGGCAGGGGGAATGGAGGCTTTGCCTTTGTGGGAAGGATGATGATGGATTAGTGCTTAGATGCTGAAATAACTCTGGTAGGAGATGGATCCCCTTTAGCTAAGGGAAGGGGGGGCTGCTGGGGCTGAATTTAACAAAACCAGACTTGCCCACAGACTTGCAAGCGCTCGCAGAGTGGATTTTTAGTGCTGCAGGTGACATTGTTGCTGACTGAAGAATGTTCATCAAATCAGAAAACTGCTGATCAGCTGCCTTTCCCAAAAAGGGATCTCACGAACTTCTCCTGTAAATCTCTGCCTTTCATCATACCCTGGGAGGTGAGGTAGAGGACTTGTGACAGATATTATTTAGGTTTTTCTGGAGTTTATTAGGGTAATCAAATGGACCTATGGAGGGAAAAAAAAAAATCTCAGTCCCTCTCCTTTATGGTCTATCTATTAAAAGCTGAATGAAAGGATAAAATAGCAGAGTCTCCACCTCCATTTGAATATTTTGGTACTTCACTGAAAATTGTGAGTATATTGAAACATGGCCATATTGACCATGGTCACCCAGGTTCCACTGAGAATATTTTAACTTTGAACTGGATTTTTCTTAAGGGAAGTGATGTAACTAATTCATTCAATGGTTTTTGCAAAATATATTTAAGACTAAATATCTATAAGGCCTGCTGTAATTTTATAAATTAGTCCAAAAGAATGTATTTCCTCTGCTGCTACTGGTTTTTTTTTTGTTTTTTTTTTTAAATAATCTTCTTAAGTTTTTATTTCTAAACCAAAGGGCTGGTAAAAATCACCAAGAATTTTATTGAAGTTTCCATTAATTCCATTTGTGAGCCAAATATTTGGGGTATTTTTCCAGAAAAGCTGTATCTTGGCTTATATAATCATGGTTTTTGTTGTATTTCTGTAACTAGGTTCAGACTTTGGAGCTTCAGGACTTGTTTTGCGTGAGATTGCACATTGGTGTGCTACAAAAAATAAACACCTTTTTAGCAAGAGTATCACATTAAATAATTATGTAAGAGGTCTATTCTTTCCCCTGCCTTTATACAGTTTTCCTTCACATTTCTGTTTTGCATACACGAAGAGGTTCCTTAAAGCATATAATATCATCCACACCTGGAATTTAATTTTCCTGGAAAAAAATTCCTGGAAATCTTACTATCGTCTTTTAATTGCACTACCCCAAGAGTTTGCCATTCCCACAAAAATAGGACTTTTTACTCATTTCTTCTTCAGTTGTGGACAGATTTATTTCTCCTGATAAATTCTTTTTAGCAAGTATCAAACGTGAGCATTTCCTTTGCTAATGCTCTGCTCGCTGAACCAAAGAGAGCTCAGCTCGGTGCTCCACACTTCACAAAGTTGCACTCAGGGTCCCCAACAGGCACTGGTGGCTCCTGGAGAGAGCAGCTGAATGCCAAAGTAGACACTGCAGAGTGGTGGTGGTGTCTTGTTATTTAATTTGGATGAGAGAAGAATATATTTGAGAAAGCTGGGCAATGTGCTCTGTTGTATGTTAAGGGATAATTAGAATGTGGGAGATCTGGGTAAGAAGGAGTTTCTGTGATCCAGACCTGAATAGTTTAGTTATATGTCTCAGGCACTACAGAAGCTTCAGAGTTGTCTTAACAGTGAAGATAAAGAAAAAGATAAATTGAATTAATTTATTTTGAATTTATATACATGTCTCTGCCTGCATTAATATTAAGCTCCATCCAAAATCTAAATGGAAAGACTGTAATCTTAGAAGTTCTCTCAATAGCATCAGCAAATCATTCTTGTTTACCCTACATGCTAATAAAACAGGAACATGACACTCCTGAAAACAAGATTGCAAAATAGAGAAAATGTGGTCTGACATTTTTTTTCTCCCCAAAGGAGGGACTGCCACTAACTAAAGTATTTCTTATGAAAGCTCGATTGCTTAAGATGCAGAATATTAAGAGAGAAAAACACTTTAGGACACAGCCATGTCACCAGCTGTTACTCACCCTTAATGAAATTGTTAAGTGATATTCTTCATAAATAGGTCAGAGAAACTTTCGAATTGTGAAGAATGTTTTATCTCTTTCTTTGAAATGTTTGTATTAAATTTAGAACTGGTAATTCATTAAGCTCATTAGCTCTGACTAGGAGAGTAGAGCAATATCTAGGATATAGATTTCAAGGCTTAAAAACCTTAGTGCTTACAAATAAACATGAAAGCAATGTGTGGAGAAAAAATATGGGATCATAATATGTTTAACTGTTTTTTGAGCGTGGCCCTCTGGATTAATTAAGAACATTTTCTATATTCAGACACTTGAATATAAACAGAATACATTATGACTTTTGGTTAACTCTCTTTTAATCGGGGAAAAGAGAATGCATTATGATGGATACAGTGGAAACTAGTTGAGACTATACTTTGTTGTTTGCTTGTGGCTTCAGATAAAAGGAAATAATCACTGAATTTTACAGGACTCCAACTCAGAATGATATTTTTGGATGATATTGAATTTAAACAGTAAAAGTTTAATATATATATGTATATATACATACTTGCACACACTTTTGAGTGTTCTGTTTTTTGTTGCATATTTTGTAAGGAAGTGAAATGCTATTGAGCTCTGCCAAATGCTTGATTCGTGAAGAAACTTTTATTGCATTTTAATAGTTTCTTTTGTAAAGCAATAATTTCTCAGAATTAAGTCACAGTTGATTACATTGTCTTCCTCAAAGAAAAGGGAAAATTGGAGGAAATCAAGGACTCAGTATTTAGGAGCAATTGTAGACTCAGAGTCCAGTATTGCAGTAACCTTTCAGTCATGGAAACTCCAGAAGCAGCCTTTGAAGCAGTTTAGACTTGCTGGATTGTTTTGTGCTTGTGCCCAATTGTTTTCTGGTTTCTTCAGTGACTTGCTTTGTGGCCTTGAGGTTATAACCAGCAGCTTTCCCTTCTCTCTAAAATGGGTTTAAGAGCACCTAACCAGTTAAACCACTTTTGAGATTCTTAATGGGGAAAAAAACCCCCTAATTGTAATTATTATTAACAGTTGATCAGTTTTTAGGTAAATGTGCCGATGTGACATCACAAAGAAACACACTAGTACCAGAGTTTTATCCCAGAGTATATCAGCTGTACATTTCAAATACCCAGAGCTCAGAGAAACATCACAGAAAAACCCCAAACCCTCACCCAGTGCATGCCGTGTGTGCCCTGTAATTAAGTTTTTTGGTCCATCTTTACCTGCAGGTACTTGAATCCACTCTGAATGCAAATATTTATTTTTCTTTTTTAGATTAATCGTCACAGAAGAAATCTTTCCCAACACAACCTGACGTTTCCAGACGTCATCAGTACCCAGGACCCCACAGTAAGGAATTGCTCTGTACAGCTGATAAATCACTCTATTTTAAAGGATTATAATGTAAATTTTGCACCTGCCTGACTAAAGAATAAATACGTGAGGATTTGGATGCCTCAAGATGTTAGGGGATTTGAGGGACTTTGATTAATCAATCAAAATAATAATTTTAGAAGGTACAAAGTTACCTATATAGTTTGACTTTACTGTTAATTCTGTTGTGCTCAACTGAGATCATCAGTATTAATACTTAGTATGAAGAAATGTGACCAAGACTTTGTCCCCTCTTTGCCCTTATTAAGGTGTTTTTAATATCAGTATTAATTTGCATAAGAAATATTAACATGAAATTTTAAAAAATCTTGACATTAAAAGAATCCAGGGGAAATGAGAGAGGTTTTTCTGCTAAAACAAAATGAATATGCAAATACAGATTCGTTAAACAAAGGTTGCTATTGGCAGTACTGTTACACAAACTTTTCAGGATTAAGGATGTTTAGAAGGTTTGAATTCTACTCAAGAAAATTGCAAAACCTGTATGTGACACAGTGATAATTATGTTTCCTTGTAGTTTCTAACAATATTAACTCATGGGAATGAGAGTAATTTTTAAAAAATTCTTATTTAGAAACTCAAATATTTACACTACACACTCTCATCTTTACTCTTCTTCTAAAAAGGAAATTAAAAAATCAACACAACCCCCCACAAAATAATTCCATTTTCCTATTTCTATGCTAATTCTTCAGGGCATTTTGGGTCATTTTCTCAACCTTCCACATGTTGAAAAGGTGCAGGAAGGGCAGCAGCTTAACAACAAATGATGATATTTATTGAGACAGAAACAACAGAACATATCATTAAGATATATTTGGAATTCTTTTCAATCCAATATTGTCCATTTGCAGAAGTATTGCAAGTTGATCCTGAGCTGTCCTAGAAGTGTTTTCTTGGGAAAAAAGTAGACTAGAAAAGGGGATATTAACAGATGTTAAACAAGGGCAACATAGCACCCCAAACAGAAATTATAAAAAATATTGGGGTCATCCTGGACATATTTTTATTTGACTTTGTGGTAGTTTTTTCATAATTCCATGCATGCCCTTTATATTAATTACAGAGAAAACTGTGCACATTATCAATTAGAGGAGGCCATGCTAATTTTACTGAAGGACAGCACCTGTGCTAATTCAATTAAAGCAATATATGTGAAAGAAGTTTTGCTTAGAGCTGAGAGAGCTCATATTAACTGCAGCTCTTGTAGGTTTTACTGTTCAATTTTGAGCCATTTAATTTACAGCAAATGGTGGATTTGAGCTATGTAATTTAAGTCAGGATATTTTATATACCCAATATTTGTTAGTGGATTTGATATCCTAACTGAAGACAATTATAAGGAAAATAAGACTGAGCAGCAACAGTTTCATCTGGAAGCAGATCCAGTTCTTAACTTTCCAGGATTTGACAACAAAGGTGATTCAGATTTGATGCTGGAAAATAATATTTTCCTTCAGTTCTGGATTGGTTAAAATAGCCCTTTGGGAAAGTGGTTGGTAAACTTTGAAAGCATGACATTTTGGGACTGATTCAGAGGAGCAATCAACAGCTTGAATGGTTAGCCAATGCTCCTCCCAATTTCTGTTTCCAGATGGATAGAAATATTAGGAATAATAGCCTTCCTCATATGTTATTTGGCATTTCTGGCCCTGGCCGAGCACCAGAAGTTTTATGCTACAAAAACGAAGGGTTAGAAGGGGAAGAAAAATATTGAAAAAATAAAGGAAGGGGGAAAAAACCCAAAGTAGGTGGAGATGGGGATTAAACCTTATTTTAGCTCCGATAGTTCACCCATCCATCACTAGATAAATAGTGACATGACTCTGCACAATAATCCCTGTGCACTTTCTCTCTGGGTTTTCTATGGCAATGATATGCATGACAGGAATTTACATGAGATAAGTACAAATTACAGACGAAGCACATGTTAATCCTCATGTATCCATTTGAGAATGTCACCTAAATCACTGTCCACAGGCCTTCCCAGAGGTACCAACAGATATGTACACAGTATATAGTTCATTACATATTGTATATCAACCACAGGCAGAATCTGAGGAAACAGTGAAACATATTACACTGTTAAAATAATGCTATTTTGTGCAATCAAAATAACAGACATGTTTGATTTAAAAATCCTTATATTGCCTGTTAAAGCATGTTTTATTGCTGTTTAATGGCTTTGCAGACAGCAAAATTCTATTGAAATTGTTATGAAATCGCCTTGTGATGCAATTTACTACAAAGACCATGTGGAGTTTCTAATGTCCAAGTCGGGCACTGGCTCAGCAATGTTTGAAAGCAAAACCAGACTCACTCTTAATCACAATTTTGTTTCTTTTTCCCATTACTGACACAGTTGAGACATCCTTAGTTAATGAGACTGATGAGATGGAAGGTCATTGGGTTTGGCTGAAAAACAGTCATCTTGCTTTGTTTGGTTTCTAGCTTTTTAATATAAATGTTCATGGACAAAAATAACCCCCATCCCAGCTGTATCCCAGCTGTATCCCAGCTGTGCCATGGGATATTCCAGCAGATCAGAGAACCAAGTGTCTGCAGGAGGCTCTGGCTGAAGGAAGGTGTTCAGAGAGGTGGAGGAGCACAAATTGAAATGCAAATAAAAGCCTAGGCCTTTCTTCTAATACACCAAAATGGTGTTGGGACCCTAAAATCAAGTGTCACATCCCCTTGTAGAGTGCTCAGTGTGGTGTGGCCCTCACAGCTAGTAATGAAACTCAGTGTATAAAATCATGTTTTAAAATAATTTACCTGCAATACAATTAAAATTATCTTTTGCTTGTCGCTAGAAACTTTGCTTGCATTAAAATAAATTTCTTCTAAGTAAATAGAATAAAACAAAGCAAAATAAAACTTAATTTTTTTTAATTGTGGTTAATTTTTTGTAGTAGTCCACTTTAAATGTTGTTTGCAAATATTCAAAAGACCTGAATGTGTCAGAAAAAATAGGTTATCAAACTGAGAACTCATGGTAAAATGCCCCACACTAGACTAGCTGGATGAAAATTCCTATGCATGTAGTGAGTGATTTTATTAATCTGAACAAATGATATGGTTATGACATTTTTTTTGTTTGTTTTTCTATTTTTTTGCAGGTAGTGGAGAAAGAAGGATATCTTCTAAAAGCAAAAATAGCAGATGGTGGCAAGAAATTAAGGTAAACACATGAGTGTGACAGAGCCTAAAAGGGATCCAAAAGAACTGGAGAGGAACTTTGGACATTCCTGGAATGACAGGAAAATGGGGGAATTGCTCAGACTGAGAGAGGGCAGGGCCAGATCAGAGATTAGGAAAAAATTCTTCCCTGTGAGGGCAGTGAAGCCCTGGTATAGATTGCCTAAGGAAGCTGTGGAGTCCCCATTCTATCCATAATTGGTATAAATTGGGTAAGGGTTCTAAGATATATTCTAAGAGTTCTAATTCTCTGGTAATTCATATTCATCCAGCTATCCAACTCATAGGAAAATTTGTTTAAATCTGCACATAGCATGCTTGACCACTTACACCTTTACAAAACCTTCCACTCACAAGACCTTTCTTAAATAGAAAGAAAAAAAGTCGAGAAAAATGACAAAGAACTGAAGAAGTTCTTACCAACAGAGAACTTGTATTCACCACATAAAGCAGATCAATAGTGGGTTCATGAGTATTTCTGTAAATATCAGTTGTTATGACTCCTAAATTGGAGAGTCAAAATTGAGCTAAAATCTAAAAATAGCTTTTTATCAGTTCAGATCCATTTATTTATAGGTAGTGCTCTGAAACATGTTATAAGTAATATATATCATAATATTTTCTCCTGAGCTGAATGTTATATTCTCTGTGTCAGGAGACATTCTTTCCCACATTCATGTGTATTTTTATTTCTCCCTAGACCCAGCATTTTGTCAGTTCTCTAGGGCTCTTCTGTGAGCTCCTGATGTTTAATGGTTACTCGAACCTTGCTCAGATATCATTCTTATCTTACTTGCTCTCCTGTAAACTTTTAATTTAGGGAAAGGAGAAAACATTTGGGACCTTTCAAAATAGACTTGTTACTGAACTCTGCATAGTCAGATCAACATTTTTCCTTCTCAGTTTTATTTTAAGTATTGGGTACCAGAAGGGCACCAGCTATTTTGGAATCCTCTAAATGTGAACTTTGAGCATGTGTGAAAAATCCCACAGGTTTCATTTGACACCATGGTAGAAAAGAAACACAAATGGGCTTCAAAATATGAATTAGGAGAAAGAAACCCTTCAGGCTTTGATAGTTTAGGTTTCAGGTATAATTAGGATGGTGCAACTCCATCAGTGTTGGTGGAAATGCATGGATGATGTTGACTTTAGACCATTTTTGTTGCTGATATATGTATAAAATATTTAAAATCCAAGTCTACAAATGACAAATCTTTTACCTCCTGCTTGAATGCCTCACAGATTTCTCACTTTTCATTTTTTTAAAAATTTTATTTGTAAGGAAAAACTGGTCCACCTCCTGGATTGTTCTTACTGGTCGGAAAATGGAATTCTACAAAGAATCCAAGCAGCCAGCGCTGGCCAACCTGGTAAGCAATCAACCATCCAATATCCTCAGTCTCCTGACAACTATTATTTCAATACAAAAAGTTTGGTGTTTAGAGAAGACAAATTTAGACTGAGCTGTAAACTTCAAAGATTTGAGAGCAGCTGAAGGAAAAATGCCTTGATAAACTCTTAATCAGATGTAGGGTATGAGAAGAAATAGCACCCAGCATGTCCTTTATTAAGAGGTGCATTTCGAGAATAATTGCAAAGTGAGACAAATGGTGAGTGACTACCCAGTAATGTGAAGGTAACACTTTAAATTAAGGTGCCACTTATAAATGCTTTATTCTTATTTATGAAAATGATCACTAAATGCAGCTACTTCCTCAAATAACGTATTATAAAGTATGTTATAAAATGCATTAGTAATAAATGCTGAACAGATGATGCGATGAGAATCTGTTGCAAAGGATATTGTGAGGCGTAAATTGTATTAAACCATGCATGTGCATCTTTAATACATGAATTTAAGTTGTTATCTACCATCCTATAAAGTGGCTTATACATTAATAAATAATAATAAATTATTTATAAATGGCACCTTAATATAGGGTGTTACCAAAGCAGAAAACATTATAAGTTAGCAAAGTGATTTTTTATCGCAGTATAAATGTGACATCCCCCATATCCCGCTAACCTTCCTGAATATTTCTATGGCTCCATCTAATGCAGCTAATGCAATTTCCGTAGCCTGTAGTTACTACAAAGTGAAATTTGCAGTACCTTTTTACTGTGCCCCAAGGAAAGGCCACCGATCTTGGTCTTGGGAGATGTGACAGCTCTGCCACTCGAGAGGGAGCAGCTCGTGTCCCTTCAGTGCTGGGCACTGCCGAGCCTCAGCGTGGGCAGCAAAAGGGAAATTTGGGGCATCTGTGGCACTGTGGGCAGTGAAGGCACAGGTTTGACAAAGCCCTGTTGTGAAAGGTTCTCAAGGCCTGATGGAACCTGCCAAATCTCATCGGCGTGATGGGTGGCCACAAAGGTGCTCTCTTTGGCAGGAGTCACAAACAATAAGTTATTTTCCCCGTGGCAGGTGAAGCAAACCATTCTTCTATAAATCCTAGATCTATCAATGCCACCTGTGATAAAATCAGCCTCGAAGAGCACCTTTTCATGCCTTGCATTTTTTGAAAGGGGTGAGTTTTGTAGAAAAAAACCCCACAAAACTAATAGATGAAACAATAAAAACAAGTAAAGGGTGAAATCTGGCACTTTCAGCTTGTGTTTGTGCTAGTCCAGCTGGAAAATACAACTTCTCTGCAGCCACGAAAACAGAAAAGTTGGAATTATTATTTTTTCCAGAATCACTTTTTCCTTAAAATTGAATTATATGTTATTAGAGAAAGAAAAATGTCTTAGGTGAACTTACTAGAACTAGTCTTATGATTTGTTAAGTGTCCTATTCTTCTACATGCTAATTCTTCCCTCTCTTTGCAAGCCCTCACCCCAGTTCCAGGAGATAAATGAACTAGTGGATATTTAACACCCAGGAGGCTTGATTTTGCTCTGAGAATCCTCCACATGGTTAAAATCCCCTCTAGCTCTTTAGGGATTTGGATACTAAACTAGACCTGCCTGGAGAATGGGATGTTGGCCCAGATCTCAAGCTGTTTGACTAACAAAGGGATGGTGTGTTATGAAACAGGACCTTCTGGGAGGTCAGTCCCTTTCCCTGAAGCCTCAGTCATCACCAGAGCTCACACTCAGTGAGATAACAGCTCCTGCCTCCTGTGGTAGGAAGAACACAGATATATTGGACCTGTATTTTCCTCATTATAGGAGGGAAAAAATAAAATTGTGGTGTTTTTTTCTATTTTAGTCCATGCTAGATGTGAACACTGGGGCTGTGAACTCAATGTTCACTGTGTGAGAAAAATCTGTTGTATTTTCTGTCCGTTGCGTAAAACTTAATGCAATAGTAAATAAACAAATTGGGTAAAGCTTGAAAACAACAAGAGCTGTCAGTGTTCAAAATCTTATAACCCAATTTCCTGAACTAAAATTTTGCACATCAAAAAAAGCTAAACTGGCATGCTTATCTCATCTGATAAAATAAATGCAATGCTTATTTCCTTTGTAAACCACTTAACCAGATATAATTTTGATAGTGGAAATGGACTAATACAAAAAAGATTCATTAGAAACCATTTGTTTACCGATTTTATTTTATTTTTCCAGTTTTAGTTTACTTTGGAAAACGGGGAGCTCAGCCATTAATTAAATTATGTAAGAGAATTGACGTTCATTCACGATGGTATGAATTATAACAAAGCATTTTTATTGTTAGCAGGAAAATGATGTGACTTAACAAAAAGATTAATGTTCCTTTGTGTTCTAAAGATATGAATTCATTAATTATTAATTATTAAATACTGTACTTGAAGCAAAAATTTAGACTAAGACAGCATCATTATAAGAGGAATGATATTTCACAAAACAAAGGCAACAGGAGAGAGGGAAATGAGAGCACCTCTAATCATACCTCTTTTCATGACAATAAGACAGCATTTAGAGGTGATTTAAAATTACATTTTCCTAAATCTTTAATAATGTTTTAATCAAAGGACTGGCAATAGCTGAAAGGAGGTTTTGCTGTTCCTGTGTACAGCTGTAGGTTTAGGACTCACTGTCTCCACTTTCCTCTTGCTTTGCATGAAGAGCACTGAGATCCATTGCTTTGCTTTCTGGTGAAGCTAGTGACAAAATCTGGAGTTGCTGGAAGTAATAGAGCACAGCAATTAAAGCACACAGAGGAGAGATTCAGAAAATGAGACTGTTTACAAATACCTCTGAAAATGCAAGTTTGCATCCCATGTAGCTAAATCATTAGCTTTTGCTGCTGCCTTGATCATTTGTGGTCTTGGCTTTGATACACTTTTTTTTTTTTTTTTTTTTTTACACCATTCTTATGAATTTGACTTGGTCTTTATTTTAAATTAAGGACATTGTGATCTAAATGAATCACAGCTCCATTCTTCCTTACCAGCATTAAATTCTATTATCAGTTGGTCTTTCTGACCAAGAAAATGTAGTCAGTTTATTCCCTTGGATAGTTTATTCAACAGAGGTTATTTTAACCTCAGGTTATTAGCCCATCTGCAAAGTAATTTAGTGAGTGAAAACGCTGCTGAAATCCATATTCATGTTTAGGAAGATTTCATCTTAGCAGACACTTGTATCAATTTACAGCATAACCCCCTCCAACAGCATTGATATAACATAATTGCTCTGACTGCAGAACACAAAGCAAGGACGTGGAGGGCTCAGGCTTCCCAGCCACCTCTACTCACTCTCTCCCAGTGTCTCTGGGTGTTGCATAAGCTGGAAAGCCAAATACAGAGCAGGGAAATGTTTAGGCCAGAATGAATTTCCCTGTAGATTTCCTGGATTTCAGTGGGTGTTCCCCAGGTGAGTGATGGGCAGTTTCAGGTTTGATCTGAATGATTTAGCACAGAGTTTTCATCAGTAGCTTCTCATTCTATGCCATACCCATGAGTTCATAGACACATGGTGGGCAGAGCTGATAAATTCTCCAAAGGATAAGTTTTCATAGAATCATAGAATGGCTTGGGTTGGAAGGGACCTTAAAGATCATTTTGTTCCACTCCCCTGCTGTGGGCAGGGAGACCTTCCACTAACCAGGTTGCTCAATTCATAGTTATTTCCCCCAGAGAAAAAGAGACTGACTCAAATAATTATTGCACATAACAGAAGCATGTTCATCTTTCCAACGCCACAAGCCTGCATCCCATCCTTTCTGGAGAGGGAGATGCACATGCTTGTACTTTTCTTCTGCTTATTACAAAAGCAGAGCTGTAAACAAGATCCAGAGTACTGCAACAGCAGCAAAATTATACTGCATGTTCACTGGGGGCACAGAAGGGTGAAGGTTCTGCTGTTGCATATATTTTTGTACAATCATAGAAATTAGAGATGGTAAAATACTAGTGAGTTCACTATCCCATCTTCCTGCAAAACTTCTCTATGCTTTTAGGTTTTTTTTCTCCCTTCAGTGTTCCATGACAGTTTTCCTGAGGAAAATATTCTGTACCCCAGTACTGTTCACTATCAAAAAAACTATTTCTGTTTCTTTGTCTACGTGTTAATCTCTTCTTTTAATCTCATTATGTGTTTCCAAAATTTCTCAACTCTTTCTGCTGGTGGAATAAAGCTGCCCTTCTTTGTTAAAGTACTTCCAGACTCAAACTATCCTTGTGGGTAATTTTTTTTTTTTCAAAGAAAGCAGGATTAACCACTTTGAGAAGCCTGTGTTGTGTGTTGCTGATGGGTTGCAGAGCTGCCTGTGTGGTGCAGATCTGGGTGTTGCATGGAGTCCTGGAGAGGATCTAGGCCCTATAGCCCTAGTTATAAAAGTATTGGAATATTGAAAACTCATTAATTTCCTCCGCAATTAGAATATTTTTTGCATTAATATATCAGTGCTTGGGTTTTTTTCCAACTTTGTAGTTTTTGCCATGCAAGTATTGGCTGACTAAATTTCACAACATCTTTGAAAAGTCAAGTCTCAAGCTGCAGTTTTGATCTGTCATTAAAAAATTGGAAAGACTAAGCTCTTGTCAGAGGCCAGGCAGGAAATTTGAGGCAGAGGTGGGGAAAAAGAAATCCAAGCTCTTTTCTTCCAGTGGTTTAACCACAAGAACATCCTTCTGTTTTGAAGAGTATATTTCTTCTATTAAAAAAATTAATAATATTAATAAAAAAGAAGGAACAAAGGCACACAGGACTGTCAGTTTTAGTGGAGCTTAACCATCGTGGTTTTATGGTTTGGCAAATGGAGAACATAATTATAACCCCAGCACTGAAAACTTCCTGAGACCATGCCTGCAAATCACTTGACCAGGATTTCTTTGCTTCTTTTAACCTAAATAGGTTCTTTTCCTCCCATCTCAAAGGCATCCTTGAGAACACACATACTTTAGCCTTTACTAACTACATCAGAGAAATTCAGTGAGCAATCTCCAGAAAGCTGAATCTGTGGCTGATGCTGGACTGGCCACTCTTAACTCTACAAAGTCCGTTTTTTGTATCACCAATGACATTTTTAAAGTAACTACTACTTAAGAACAGCAGAGAAAAAAGTTGCATCAAGCTGATTAATTAACCTGTGTGGCTATCACTCCATCTCTTCCCCAAAAGGGAGTTAGTGGTGCTCTGTACTGCTGACAGTAGCATTTTCAGTGTTGAGTGGGATGTGCAGGAACCCAAAGCCTCCTCTGAACTGCATGGGCTCTGCCAGAACTGCACAGGCAGAGCCCCTGGAGAAGGAGCTTCGATGGCAAACGAGGATTATTGTGCTTTACACCAACCCCCAGCGACGTAAATGATACAGGCAAACAAATCTGCTCTTTGAATTCCTTGCATCCATATGGAGAGCAGGGCAGGCAGAGCTGTGTCACTCGGGATGCGTGGACTGACCCTGAGAAGCATCAGCCCTCGTGTTGAGCTCTTTCTGGGTGTCACATATGCCCTCGAAGCCTTTTCTTCTTTTTTTAGGAGCAAGAAATGATAATTTGTTTGGAGAAAGGAGATGGCTTGTCTTAGAGAAACGATGTATGTTCTTGTCTAATTTCTGTCCTTTCCAGTTGCATCAGTGTAAATTAGCATTTGGAAAACCCACAAAATGTTTTTTCCTTTAAACTCAATGACTCTTCAAGGGGTTTGGCAATGTAAGCATTGAAAATAGCTGGTCCATGTGTCTGCATTTGTGTTTTGATCTACTGTATGTTATACCAGACTGTTTTTTAAACCATTTAATTGTTTTTAAAATTATATTCTAGTATAAGAACCTAATTCCTGAACTAAGACACCCCAAGAGTGGTTATTTAACAATACCAGGGTATAATGAGCTCTTTTCAGTAATATCAGCAGCCGTGCTACAACAACCTGTCACTTTAACTTGATCTATTCTTGTTTTATCTGATAACTGTCCCCATTTGTGAAAAGTCAGGCCATAGTCATGTTGATTTTTTTTTTTTTCCCTTTGCAGAAACCAGGATATAAACCCGAGTGTGTGGATTTGTGTGGTGCTCGCATTGAGTGGACCTCAGAGAAATCCAGCAGAAAGAATGTCTTTCAGGTAAGAGGAAAAGAATTCCACTGCTCATTTCAGTCTGAACTCGGAGAAGAGGTAGGTTTTATTTCCTTGGTTTTAATAACTAGAGCCTGATTTAATGCAGCATTTTTCTTACCAGTACAGGAGTGTAACACTTTATCCAGCATCGGTTTACTATTTTTCTAAGCGAAGGATTTCTGATGACTGAGTCTCCTAAACACTTGAGAACCTGTTGATTTATTGATTAATGCTCTATATTCAATTTGTTTTTAAAACTTAGTAGGTAATTGCTTTGGGTTCAGGCCTAGAATCTTGACCTAGAGGACTTCCATAAACACAACTTCTTCAAGCTGCTTACACAAGCACGGCTCCAGCGCAGTGCGGTTTCTCTGTTTATTTTTATTGCTGCTCAGGGTCCTCAGACGGTGATGACCCAGGTTCACTGCTGCAAGGGGAGGGGAGCAGTTTAAAAGCTTGCCTCTGTCAGGGCCAGCAGAGAAGGACATGTATTTCTCACAGGGCTATTCTTCATTGATGGAAAATAATATTATTTAATTCCTTCATCCAAATCCCATTGAATAGAAAGGGAGGATCAAGGCCCAAGAAGATGAAAGGAGGGGAAAGGCATTACTGCAAGGTTAACATTCCAGGATCTAGGGGCTAAAATAGTTTATTGCAACATCTTCAGGTTTTGGACATAATCCAGCTCCCATGAATATCAGTAGAAAGGATTTGTTATTTTTTTCTGTTTCACTAAATGTTGCATCAAGCCACATCAAAATATTATTCTCTATGAGCCCAGTTGTTTCCCAGAGTTCTGACATTTAAAATGCTTAACAATACAAGCAATAAAGGGGGGAGAGATGCAGAAGGGAACATGTCAGGGTCAAGATCCTGTTAGTTACCAGAGAGTCCTTTGGCATCATCACCAATGAAACATGCTGGAGGAACCAACTGTGTCTGGGTCTGGGGTTGAAGAAAAAAAAACCACTACACATAAAAAAAACCCCTAAGGGCCTGTACGTGGCTTCTTGAAAAGAAACCTCTTTGGGTCAACTGGGTGTTACAGAGGCTTTTTCAAGGTTTATTTTTCTAGACATCTTTCTAAAGCACATGCAATATTTAGAAATATTCCTCTCTTCCAAGACAGCGAGACTTATGCTCCTATACCCCCCACATCCTTCAGGTTGTCTTGAGACAACACTTGGGGCTTTGTCATTTCCTAGGTATTTTTAGAATAAATATTTTGGTTTTGCTGTCAATCTTCAGCTTTTTCACTTGGAATGTGATTAAGTATAACCTTAGCCTTCATTCCTGCAACCCCCTGAGCACACTGACAGGTCTTCTGAGCTTCTAGGGTTTATTTCTCATTTTGCAGTAAGCAAAATTCCTGTTTGGAAATGTGTTTGGGAGCAGTGATTCATTGCAGCTAATACATTTCCAACGTAAAGACAAACAAAGCTCTGTTATTGATTTACCAAACTGGTGGCACGAAAGCTCTGCAATGCATTTTCTTCTCACTTCTGTTCATGTGAGGTGTAACTCCACTGAATCAGAATAATGTGAGAAAGGAAACTCATGCACTCCTCTTTGAACCCATTAAAATGTGTCTTCATCAAGCCAATAAGTGAGTGGGAGAGACATTAAGAAGTAAAAGCATGGGAGGAAGGACATATGTTAAGACACATTTTGAAAAGGGATGGAGCATTGTTTAGACAGAGAGCTACAAGAAGATTGTGCCAGATGGTAAGAGCGAAAGAGGAGAAGGCTTTGGCACCAGTAGTGGTGACATTTTGGGAAAGGAAGGGACTGAACGAGACTGGTGCTACATGAGCAGATAGAGTGGGAAGGGGACTAGAGAGGGAGCGAAGATTTGTGAGATAGTCTGGAGGGAATCCAAGACGAGTTCGAAAGCGGAGAGGTCAGTTTGTACCTGGAAACTGAATATTTCAGGAAACACTTCTTCTGATCTACTTATCCCTCGTGGGTGGGAATAAAATTGATAATGTGTGGCTACTTATTCATGGGTTTGTTCAAATGAAAAGAACATGGGTGACTTTCTTTAATACTTTTTTTTTTTTTGCAACCTAAATATAGATGCATTGCATTGCTATTTGATTAAATGCATTAGCTGCTTAACTCTGAAATGATCAGAAATAAGTATAATTATATCTGCAAAACATGGCATCAAAACATAGTTTGTGCTTTGTTTCATTGCTTTCTAAGAAAACCTTCTTTTCTGATTCAGAGCAATGGTTGCTTTCTGCTAATGTGTTGTATTAGGAGTAGGTGCAGAACTTTGAGTTTGATTTAGCCAGGGTGCTCAATTTGAGTTCATGAATTATAGATCATAAATGGAAAATGACTATTGAAATTTTGGGTTGAAGAAAAATAAGAAAATCTTGGATTTAAAATCTAAGCAGATGACAGTTAATGGATAGCAGCAAGGAGATGGAGCATAGGAGTATCATAAAGAAAAACTAATTGGAAACATGATCGATGCAGGGAGAAAAAAAGAGGAAACTGCAAGTAAATGATATTCAGGCAGGAAGATTTGGGTTTCTGGTCTTGATCATGATGTTTTCAGCAGTGTTACTCCTCTCATTTTAATTGAGCTACTCCCTTTTTAACAGGATAAGTCTGATCTGTCTCACACTATCCAATTTGTGCATGCAATCTATTTCTGTTCTTGATGAACACATTATGTGAGGGTTTTTTTTTCCCTCAACTCTTCCTTAATAGTAACTGAAAATATGCACATCTTATAAAAGAGAACCTCCTGATTTCCTCTCGTTTCTTTAATCGATGATGTAGCTGGCACCAAGGAAAAGGGCTGGTTAGGAAGAGCTTCACATGATGTGGGGAAAGGTGGCAGCCTGCAGTGAGATGCTCTGCTGTTTGTTCTTGCTGCCTGAGTGATGTGATGCACTAGGTCTTCATCGGAGGAGGGGTGAATAAAAGAAGATTTATGTTCAAATCACATGCCTTAAATATTTCTGCTAAGTGCTAGTTTGCTCTTTGGTGTTTAGCCTGAAATTTAAAGCACTGAGGATTAAAAGGATTACAACATAATCTTAAATAATCCTAAGTGTCATTTACAGAGAGATGGTTGTAATAACTAAATAAAACCATGTTAAGGGATGGCAGTGTTGTCAGTCAGCAACTGGAACAGCAACAGCGCCTATGTCACTCTGTCGCTCTCCTCTTGCCTTATTTTGGCTTAGTTTGATATTGGGTAGGTGTGTTTTGATGTAGGTTATCAAAAGGATAATAACTTAATGGGCTGCTTTTCAGTCAGTGCTGATATGGCTGTTCAAACACCAGGCTAATTTGTAGATTTTTTTTTCTTTTTCCAATATTCCATGTTTTCTACCTCTAGTAAACTTTTCAACTGGAATTTATTCTTTCCTCTGTTTTACTCAACCTCTAAGTCAAACAGCCTTTTAATTTCAAATTCAGCCCAGACCCCATGGAAGATGTGCTCTGGATTTGTAATTCTGGGGGTTCATTAGCACAAAGTCCTGTGGTTGGGCGCTATTTCCTTGAAGAGGTTTTGGAAGATTTCTCTCAGATGATTCAAAAAAGAGAAGGAAAAATAGGAGAGAGGTGAAAAGTACACAAGAAGGTCGCGAGCAGCATATTTATGAACCAGTGAAGCAGCTTTGTTCTCTTAATAGCACCATTCATTTAACTAACAGACATTTTTTGGTTTCTTTAGTAATAATTTCACCCTGCTCACCAAGTTCACTTTTAGAAAGGTTTCATATGAAGAATTTCTGGAGCTCTCTGGCTGGGCTCTTGCCACAGATCTGGTGTGATACCCTTTTTTGTTTCAATGCACTGCAGCTGTAAGGGGTCACTCAATCACACACGACTAAGCAGTGTAAGTGTATTTTACAAACAGAGAAAGCTGTGCAAGACCTACAGTATTTCAACAGCAAAACAGCTGAAAGCACAACTGCACCTATGTGTAATATGAAAGAATTTATCTTGCAGCTGTTTCATATATAACAACATTTATGGCGCTGATCCTGGGCAACTCCCTTGTCCTTGAAGTTCTCCAGCTTTGTCCAGGCACATAATCTGAATGATAAGCTATTTTGTTCTACATACTGTAGGATCAGGATAGGATCTGGATGCCTCCCAGGAATGGTTTAAGTCACTGCTGTTTGCCATGGGAGGGATCATTTTTGTTTCCACGATCTCTCTAGAGGAAACATTGAGAGTGCAATGTGGAGGGGCTTGGGTTGGGATCAGTATTTGGGTTTCTTTGTGTGTTTTTAAATAGAAATGCTGCACAGAGGAGGGAAATCTAAAAAAAAGCCACCTTGCAGTCTTTTGGTGGTCCTTAGCAGCAGCTGGAGTCCTTATTCCCACCCAAAACCTATCCCAGGGTTAGTCCCATTTCCTGACCTGAGAGGACTCTTGCTTTCAGCTCCAATGAGGTGTGGAGGAACCTTTGCTGGCTTTGAACCAGCTCTGCATTAGATGAACTCCTGTGATCTTAAAACACCATTCTGCCCAGTTCTGGACATCACTGCTTTGTTGGGGTTTAATTTCTGTCCCAGAGACCTGAATATGTTACTGCCTAATTAAGACTTCTCCACATCACATTGTTATTTGGTGGTGTCAGCAAGAGGTTCTTTAACTAACAAACATATAATTAATTTTAGAAAATAAGGCTCCGGAAATGGTCTTCATCACCAACAAAATCTGTGAATGTGGTTTTCTTCATGTATTCAGTAGTCTTTATTCTTAATTTCTTTCATTTCGACATAGGATTTAATGTATTTTTTGATGATCAAAATAGAAAAGTAAGAGTGAGAGTACATAGTATAAGAAGAAAACTGGCCTTGATTGTGAGGAAAGTTTTGCAGGAAGTAGGAAATTGTACACAATAAGCATTTTAAATGCTATACAATTGAGAAGTCACTTTGGCTTCTAAAGACTTAAAATTGGCATTTTAAGGTGTTGAGGAGGAGAGACCTTTAGAGATCTTTGGTAATTTAAATTTTTATTATTTAATTTATTTTTTGTGCATATGAAAAAGGCAGATTGAATGGTAATCCCTTCACCTGTGTTGACAGTAGCTGCTCTTGAGCTGCAAGGAGGTGTTGAGGTGTCCCTGGTGAGTAAAGAGCACAACAGGCAGAACCAACAGCTGAGAAAGGAAAAGATTTGTTAAGTCATATCTATACAATACCTTAAAGAAAATGAAAATGAAAAAACTTTTCTATAATATATAGCAAAATATTTCAATATTTGGATATTCAAGCTATAATCAAGCTGAAAATAGACAAAGAATCAGCAGGAATGGACCAGGCTGACAGCAGTGTGGATTTAAAAAGTTTGGAAAACTGAGTCTTCAACCTCTGTAATAGAATTTAAAGGAACTTCTCTATCTATTTAACCTCTGTAATGGAATTTCAAGGATTTCAAGGAACAGCAACTTTATTCATAAAATGGACAAAGCAAGCAGTTAAGGTAAAGCTGCTGCAAAGTTATAGTTAATCCGTTTCTCTCACTTGCTGTGGTTTCTGTGTCCACTTTGGGGGAACACAAAACCCTCAGTTGTGTCAGAAAGGCCTCGTGTATTTTGTGGCTACAGAATCAGCACATAAATATTTTATTATTCTTGTTAAAAGAATGAATTAAAATCCTAATTACCGCTTTTTTAATAATGGGCAAATGTTGTTGCATTTTAGAAATAGTGAAGTCCACTCCTGATAAGCAGTATGTTGGCTTCTTGAGGAAAGATTATTATACTTGGCTTCTTGAAGGAAGATTCAAAATTCTCAAAAAAGTCTTTGGTTGATTTTTAGCTACATATAATATGATCTTACCTAGACAGGTCCTTTTTCTTTTTTTCTTTTTTTTTTTTTTTTCTTTTTTTTTTTTTCTTTTTTTTTTTTTTCCCCAAGTATTGTCCTAAAAAAGATCAGGAAAAAAAAATCAATTGAAATGTGTAACTTCAACAACTCATGGAGATCTCAGAAAGACTCTAGAGCCTGGCTGGAGCAGAAGCTGCCCTGGACAGAGTGCTGTGGTGCTGCTGTCACCATCTCTGGGTGGTACCCATGTAGACCACAGCCTGAGGTGTCCCTAAATCCTGGAGAGCTCCAAAATCCAACTGAAAAGCAAGCCTGAATTTTCCATGAAGACCAGGCTGATTTTAAAAATCTCCCAACTCATGTTTCCCCAATCTGACATTACATGTACATAGAGGTCTGTCTGATAAAAATTATTATTATGATAATTCCTCACTTCTTAGGAGCTCATCTTTTGGGATATCTGAGTGCTGTGCCTGTGATGGGTATGAGTGTCTGTGTGTCCTCACACACATGTGCTTCTCAAGAAATTATCTGTATCACTTAGCCCCTGACAGCCACGCTGCAGCTTTCACAAGTGCAGATGTTATTTGTCCGTCAGAAAAGAAAATATTTATTTCGAGCCACAGGCATTTTCCGTGCTGCAGAAATAAAACATAGCAGCAGTTAATGCCTAATGTGCGTGTGACATGGTTTTGTCAGGGACAGAAGCACGGCTGAGCACAAGGACCTGGACAAATCTGGGAGAGCAGAGGGAGCACCTTGTGCCTTGGAAAATGCCGACCCCACAGGAAAAAGCAACCCGGGCAGCGTGACAGCGGAGCAGCTTATTTTCCCATTGTTTTTTTGGCCGGATGCACGGAGGGTTGTGCAGTCGGGGCGGGAGGGGAGGGGGGGGTCGCGATATTATTTTGTTTTGCAGCTGAAGGAGCGAGCGGCGCTTTGCAGCTCTCCGGCATTTGAAATGGGCTGCAGCCTCTGCTGCATTATTCATAAACATATTGCTGCCATCTCGTGGGCAGCGCACGGGCGGGCAGGGATGCGGGGATGCGGGCAGGGATACAGGGATGTAGGGATGCGGGAATGAAGGGATGCGGGCAGGGGTAGAGGGATGCGGGGATGTGGGAATGCAGGGATGCAGGGATGTGGGAATGCAGGGATGTGGGCAGGGATAGAGGGATACAGGCATGTGGGGATGCGGACAGGGATGCGTGGATGCAGGGATACAGCGATACAGGGATGCGGGCAGCGGAGGCAGCCAGGGCTGCCCTTTCCCCATGGATTCACCCTGCAGGGCACAGGGTGAAGGTCCCTCTGCACCCACCGAGGTGACTCTGAGCATTGTTTAACGTCTTTCAGCCAAACCCGGTGCCTGGCTGAGTAATTCAGATTATTAACTGCTCTAGTGGAAGGTGTCCCTGCCCAGGGCAGGGGGGTTGGACTAGATGACCTTTAAAAGTCCCTTCCAGCCCACACCATTCTATAATTACCATTTATTTAACTGGTTTCTGAATCAAATACATATATTTTATATATATACACACGTATATTTTCTTTCATAAACTTGTGTTCTCTAAATGATTCCTTAGGTCGTACATTTACGTTCTAAAATTGTGATTACCTTCGGATCAGCTGATAGGGAAAAGGTAAATATCTTGGCAAGGGAGAGCTGGTTCAAGATGAAGCATGTAATGAGAGTTGTGGCTACAGATAGTCAGTAGGGTGAGCTTGAGAAAGCACCTCTGAAGTGAGTGTGGCCCTTGGTGTTGTGTATTCTGCATTCCTGACCTGGGGAAAATGGTATTTTCTTAGTTCTGACAATCAATGGCTGAAAGAAAAATGGAAGAAATGCAAAAGGAGCCTGGATTTCCTGATTCTTTAGTATTTTATGGTTTAATGCTTCTCTTAAGTGAAAACAGTGAAATTAATTTAAAAGCATTATGATTTTTTTTCATGTTTTTGTACCTTCTTAATGTAAGTTAATATGAAGAAAAAAAATTATCTTGATAGGTGCCCAAACATGTCCTTAATTTATCAAACTCTTGGGGAAAAAAAAACCCAAAAAAACAAAGAGAAAAATGAATCCTAAATGAACTCACTCAGAGACAATCAAATCTGACTTGTTTACATGTTTGGTGCTGGTATTTCTGCATTCAGCCACTACATTTTTTAAAATCTTGGCGAAGCCACTTGACTCCATTTTTTTGTGTTTCTCTTTAATGACTGAGGCAGATATTTGGAATTGGCTGGGCATGGGGAGCCTTGGCTGTCCTCTCTCTGAATTTGTGCGCAGGGGGATGCCAGAGGAGAGGTTTGGGATTCTACATTTTTTGTGTAGGAGTGATTTCTTTGGGGAGAGGAGGTTTTTTGGATGCTTCAAGGTGTTTTATGGACAATGGGAGGCAATTTAAATGCGAAGGGAGAACTGCAGGCAGTGACCTGCCCTGTATTTTAGACTCTACACCTCTGGTTTTCAGCAGAACAGGAATTCCTAAACTGTGATTCATGGACCACTAATGGGATGGGGAGACTTTTTTGAAATGGTAATGCGAGGCTAGTCGGCCTGAGAAGACATTTAAGGTAGTTCCCAGATGAAAGGAAAAGCCACAAGAACGTTTTCCTCAAGGGACCCTGAATTTTCAAACCTCCTCCTCAAGTTTATTGATTTTGAGGATGCGTCTGCAATTGATCCCAGTTAGAGACTATTTTTATATGGATTATGGGAGTTGTTAAAAATCTGAGCTTGACATCAGGGGCTGGATTTCATGAACTCTAGTGTTGGGTTTTTTTTTTTTTAATATCAGGAATTTTTATTATTTGTGTGGCTTTTTTATTTTTATTTTTTCTATTTTTTCTTTATAACTTCTTCCCTGATTTGGGGTAAATAAATTCTTAGGAATTTCAGCCACTACATCTGCAATCACATCTGTAAAACACAGTGATCCAAGAAGTTTAGCAAACATTTTCTTTGGCAAACAAAGCTGCAAAGAGGGGATGTGGTTTGTTTACCATTTCATTTAGAAATAGTCTATCAAACTTAAATTACCAGACAACTTTAACACTTAAAATCCACAGCAGTTCAGTCACACCCCCCCACCCCTTCTTTTTTTGGCCTGATAACACATGATTGTTACAAATCCATTATTAATTGAAATTTTAATATACTTAACACCTAGAATGTGTTTAGCCTCCCTCAAGTCAGAGTTTGCAGGTAAACTGTCACAGATTGAGCTTTAAACTAATTTTTCAGGAGGCCAAGTGTGCACTTGTATATGTGAATATTTGCAGGAGAGCACATTTTAATTTGGGAAAATGGGAGCCAATTACTGTGGTTCTCTTAAGTAATAGAATAATTATTATTATTTTCTATTATTTGTACATAGTCATCACTAGGTGGAGGCATACTTTACATATTCTATTGAACATGTCATCTGTTATGGTCTGAGATGAATTGCACTGATACTGCAGAGTGAAGTGAATGATCCCATTTTTACCCTGAACTGTTGAAATAACCTGTTACCACCCCAGCCCAGCTCTCAGGCAGATTAAGCAGACTTGTGTTTGGACCACTACTGCAGCTGAAAAACAATTAAAACGGAATAATTTTTAATCACATGCTGCCAGAGATGCCTTGGATTAATTCCGAATAATTGTTAATGCTTGGTAAAGTCAAAAGGAGGAAACAAAGCAGGGGTCATGGAGCAAGAAAGAGATTGAAAGGACAAATATCTATTTATTTCAATACCCCATCCTGCAGTACTTAAATCAATATACAGTGTATTGGCTGGGGTTTTTTTTTACTTCTCTTTTTAGTTATGGTAGGAAAGTCCATTCTCAGTCCATCCATATCTCCCATATGGGTTTCCTGTTATAAATTGTACATGGTGGATTTTGACAGAGGGTTACAAACCCCACCATCATTGATGTCAATACACCAATTTCACCCAAACTCTCCTGATTTACACCAGAGGCAGAGCAGTCACATCTGTGCAGGTATAAATAGTGCCATGATTATGTTTCCTTCCTGGGTTTATGAACTGATAGGGCTGAGTCTGACTGAGGTGGTCCTTGGCTGGCACAGTCCCCTTTGAGAGATCTCAAAAGAAATTTTGGGTGTGAATGTGGGAGTCTGAGATAAGAACTGTCTTTGTCCATACTTGGAATACTGTGTTATGACTCTGCAGCTTTTAATATCCCCTGACTTTTGCTGCTGGAGAAAGAAGAGTCATGGTGCATAGATTATAAAGAAAAAATAGACTTTATTCAGAAAATCTCTATATTTTTGGTTATGACACACATTCTCATCTAACCATGCTGAGAAAAGAGGGGTAAATACATTTTTACATCTTTGTCACTTCAGTATATTGCAGAGAATGGTATCAGGTTTGCTGAGAGAGATTTCCTGAGCTTTGCAGCTTCTTACCCCAAAATGTCACAATGGCTATTGCTGTGACTTCCAGCTCTGTCACCTGGTTTGGGGTGCTCTGCCCCCAATGGGTCTGAGCTCCTCCATCCCCTGGGATAAAATCAACCAGTTCCACCCTGGCAATAGACCTTGCCATGAAGTGCACAGCTGTCCACAGACAGAGGTTTAAAAACTCTGTAATACACCTGAAATATTCCTCCCTTGGGTTTGGTTTGTTCTTTGAATTTTTTTTCCCCCTGTATATAATTTTTTTTTCATGATTTGGAATCACACTTTTAATAATTATATTCACAATCTAAAATTAAATAAACATTGTGTTTAGTGCTCAAGGAACTGCCAACCAGCACTCAGGAAAGTATGTCCAGCAATTTATCAGTGTGTGGAAAATAATTATAGCAATATTTTGAAATGCATTGGTTGTAGTTTTGTTTTGATTTATAGAATGTAAATAATCAGTTTTGATTCTTCTGTTTCAAATGACTTTTTTGGAAGTAAGGCTTTTGAATAAGAGTCCCTCAAACCAAGCTGTTACTCCTGGGAAATTCTGTAGTGGTATGTTACTGGCATTTGAAAAATGCACACCTTCTGAGAAAAAACAGGAAAATTCTGTCAGACAGACTGATGGGAATTCCCAAGTTTGGAAATGCAAGTTGTGTTGGAAAACAATGGCAGCACAATTCAGCTAGGGCTGCAGTTGGAGTGAAAAGGAACATGTTTTTACCCTTGCATACATTTTTCTTCTTTTTCTTCCTTTTTTTTTTTTTTTGTTTTGTTTTGTTTTATTTTGGATTTTTTTTTGTTGTCGTTCTGGAAACAAATATTCTACACGATCAGTTAAAAAGTGCAAAGTAAGGAAAGAGAGAGAGTAATGTGTGTTGGAACATAACATAGACTTTACCCATGTAGAAAAGTGTGAAGAAATATGGTAAAATTGAATGTAAACAAAGAAATGGGGGAAAATGAATGTGGGAGTGAAGCACTGTGTGCAGCGAGTAGGAAGAATGTAATCCAGTAGTAGAGATCAAAGGGAGAGGAGCCAATTTTTTTTCAAACACTCCGTAATAACTTCCATGCAGCAAGGTAAAGGATCTGAACAAAGGGTCAAAACCCCACAAATGGGGAAAGGAGAAAACATCACATCCAGCGAGGGGGTGCGCAATTTCTCGCCATTATTTTTCGCCCAGCGTCAATTATTCCCCCCATCTCCCGGCGTTGCAGGACTCCTTTCTAATCACCAGCACTATTTTCTCTCCCTCTCCTGCACACACGCTCCGTCTCGCTCCCCCTTGCAGGCAACACTTCTCCTCTCGCGCAGATTTGAGGGGGTAGGAGGATCTCAGGGGTTCTTTGCAAGATGCTCGTTTCCCACCGCAGACTGTGGCATTGCCAGGACTCTTCAGGGGACTCTCTGCCAGCTATCCTGAAAAGCTTGCAGAGGAGTGGGAGAAGATTTGCATAGTGCCCAAGCAGGGCCAGATTTGAACCCCCCTCTCTCTCTGCTGAGTAGTTTGTGACTGAGGAGATAATGACACCAAAATCACTGCGGTTTCTGCAGTGGAGTAGGTGCTGTGCTGTGCCAAGATATTAGGGTCTGTCCCTTATTTCTTTCCCCAATCCTAAAATGGACCTTTTTTTTTTTAAAATTCAAACAGAGATTTCTTTGCACCTGCATTCCTCCCCTTCTAATTTTACCTTTCTCTGCTCTTGTTTTCTTTTCCCTTTCCCTTTATTTTACTCTCTCTTTTTTTCTTTTCTTTTTTATTTTTTTTTGGTTTTTTTTGTTTTAATAACATATTTTAAACCATTTTTTTCTCCTGTTCTCAATGTGATGACAGTGTATCCTGATGGAAAGATAATAATGCCCAAGGAGGTTTTCTTTTATGAATTCTGCTGGTGTTACTTTCACATGCACAAATATATCATCTTGATTTCTAGCTCTGGGTCATTTCATTGCTCTTGTATGTCTTGCTACGAGATGTTTCCTGTAATTAAAAGATTAGGTTAAATAGATTATTTGTGCTGCCCTGTCTACATAAATGTTCTGTTTCTCTGCCTCTAGATACTGGCTTTTGTGTTTCAAGGCAATGTTGTGTACATGGAGTTGCATCATGTCTCCTTTGTCTTTAAGCTGCTGATTTATTGGTAAGAGAAGCAATCAAACGAGACATTTACTGCCATAGCCTGGTAGGGTCAGTGAATTAACAGGTGCCAATAAGTTCTAAGGAAGTGTTTTAATCGTTTCTAAAGTATTTAATTAATGGACTTTCTTAGAGGAGTGGTGACAGAGCAGACATAAGGCTGATAAATATTTAATGCTTGTATCTAGGGAACTTTTTCTCCCTTTCATGTAATTTGAGGTGTTTACTAATGGAAAACAAAACCTAAATTGTTGTGTAGCATGCAATCAATGCTAAGCTGCTATTAGATTGTCCAGGGGTTGAATACCTATCAGGGATTAATCTGCATGTGCTGTGGTATTCTGCATTTAGAGCTGGTTTTATTTAGAGGGGATTGTGGAATTGGGTTTTTCTGCCATAGCTGGATATCTGTGCATTAGATATCTATGTTATTACTTATGGGGCTGCTTCAAGTAGCCTATGTAAACAAAATTTATTGAATACTTAGTTTGTGCACTACTGTTTGCTTGGCTGTCATGGTTTCAGCAACTCCCACTTGTAGGGTGGTAGAAGAAAAGAGATTCCAGGACCTAATGCCTTTGTTGATCTATGTGGTGTTCAAAAAACTTTATTTAAACCATGATACTGGAAATGCCATAATTATGCTTAAAAGTTTGAGGATTTTTTTTTTTACTTACCTATCATTATTTGTTTTTCCCTACCTGTTACTTTCCTAAGTTTCCACTCCTTTTTCTCTTCAAAGAAAAAGAAAAGAAGAAAAAAAGAAAAAAATTCAACTGTGTAAGAATTATATTTGATGGTATACAATTCCTCTTGCTCTTGAATTCTCTCTGCTCTATTTCCATGAAAAATAATATATATTTTTCTCAATATCCCTACTTTACAGAGTGATGTTTGTGGCTCCATTAATTAAAGACCCTTTCCTTGCTTTTCCTTGCTCGTCTGAGCTTTGTTAAGTCACGCTCTGCTGTGTGCCACGGCAAGTTTAGGAATGCAGAGACTCTTAAAGGAATTGATTCTATTTGCTGTTGCAGTTCAGCAGAGCTCTGATCTGTGATGCTCCAGCACCCCAGGCTCTTCCAGCCACCTTTTGCCACTGTTAGTTCAGTAGAGGACTTTTTATTATGTTGTAAGAGTTAATTTTATCATATCAGGAGGGAGAAGTTGTGTATTGCAGGGCAGGGGACTCAGCACCGACCAACCAGTTGATCACTTCTAATTATGATAGTAGGCTGCTGGAGTAACAAAAATACATTTATATAGCATCCAAGCCTCTTGACTACACAGAAAATGTAACTAAGAACATCATGATTTAGTGACTACATCCCTAAGCTGTTTATGGGGAAACAATGGAAAAGATGGCAGGCAGTGTGTGGCACCTGAGGAGGGAACAGGAAGCTTCCTTAGAAGTAGCTGATACTGAGAGAATCCAAAAAACAACTTCTGGAGGTGTCTCTTGTGTTATCTGAAATTTTGAACAAAATGTACATGACCCAAAGAAATGAACTTATCAGAATTCAGTTAATATGTAGTATTACAGGCATAGTATAATATATTCCATAGTGCACTTTTCCTATTCCCTCATTTTGTAAACTCTTACTTTTACCTACATTTTCCTTTCCTCTCTGCTTCTTTATTAATATAATTAGTATTTGAAAACCTTTTATGAGGCATATAAGATGTGTCCATTTATCATTGCTGTGGTTGGTTAGTGCTGGGTTTGAAGTCATCCACATTTTCTATCCAGCTCCGTAGCATGTGCAGAAGAATGTGCTTATAATCAGTCAAGGCAAAATAATTGGAAATAGGAATAATAATATGGCAATGGGGCAAAATAATTGGAAACAGGAATAATAATGTAGCAATGGCCAATGTATTTGTCAAGTTGCCTGCGATGGTTTTGGTTTTCCACTTGACTCAGTGAATGTGTACATGGCTTGTGGAGGGAAGCAGGCATCTCTGTGAGTCTGATGTGTGCAAACCTGGAAATGCAGTTATCACAAATGTTGATTAGATCTGCCCATGTAATTAAAAATACACATCTGCCTCTTTGAAAGTGCAGCTTCGTTCTTGGGTTTTTGGTTTTAGTCTTTCAGAGGCAACTGTGCCAATCTGAGCAAATCGTACAGTAACTTCGTTTGGACAAACTCTCACTCTGCTACTTTTTGTTCATAAATGCAGTTAACAAGTTCTTTTGTACTTCTTTGAGTGTTAATTGATGTAAACAAAGTCTGCATTTTATCTAATCCCACTGAAGCTTGTTAAAATTAGAGATGTGCCAAATTATTCCAAAGCAGGTTGTAAAGTAAGTGAACCATTAGATCCACTGGCTCACAAATGGCATAGACAATGTGTGCTCTGTTTGCGTCTTTTTCAGGGACTGTTTATGTCAGAACTTTCAAATCACAGGTTTTTTTGCATCTTTAACATTGTGTTTAGTTAATCTGAATGGCAGAAGTATAGTACAAGCAGCAGGTCTGAGTGACTAAAGCTATTTCTAGAAAAGTCCACATATACACTCCTAATTGAGCATACCTAGCACTCAGCTCTGCTAATTTCTAAATCCAACGTTTTCTTTTTCACAGACACGTCCATTTGTTAGCATTTTCCCTTTGCAGGGCTGTGATTTGCAAAATTGGTTATTGCCCAGTGTGTTACTGCAGTGATGCTAATCCAACACCCAGGGCTGTGTGTGAGCCTCAGCTAAGATTGCAGGGTGCCGAGAGCACTAAGGCATCATTTCCATGGGAAATTAATGGGATTGATACAACTGCATGGAACTGATGGCCCTTCTGCCTTTTCCTGGTAACTAGGCTGTCAAAATCTGGTGGCTCAGGGTTGCTGTGATTCTGCTCTTCCCCACATTTTTATCTGCTCCTTTGCCTTGTCTTTTGGAAAATAACTCTTTTCCATCTCCAGAATGCAAAGGCCTTTGATATGCTGGGTTGGTACAGGACAGTCCTCAGAGCTTTTTCCTGCACTATAAACACAAAAGTCTACATTCCTTCTCCAGTCCTCATCCTCTTCCTGACTCAACACCAGCTGGGTTCTCTGAAGTCTTCTGACACTTAACCATGAAGACAAGCTCAACATCTCCTCTAAATCCCTTAAAGCTGGGTGTGATGTCTCCCCAGCTACACTTTCACTGCAGGGTCCTACTGATAGAGGTGATGGGTTTGTTCAAATACAATGTCAGATATATGACTGCAGCTTTATGTTACTACAAATAATAAAACCTTATAAAATAACAAAAGTAGTACCTCTCTGCCCTGATTTCAAGTTTTGCTTCAAGTTGTAAGTGATGACCAGGGATGAACATCCCATAAGTACGTCTCTTACAGCATCTCATGGCAATTACTGCTAATCAGAAATTTTGTTCTTAATTGCTAAATTGAGATACTGTGTCTATGCAGCAGGAAAATTTACTGCTGCTCTCAAGGGGAAGGAGAGCAAATCTAGGGAGAAAATGGGTAGTTCTAGAATATTCCTGGATCTTGGGAACTGGCTAGCTGGATACAGAGGAGCTGAGGTACCCATATAGGAATCTGATCCATAAACACCCTTATGGACCCAGTTAGCAGTGTCTTTATTTCAGTTTAATCACCAAGGCTTTTTTTCCAAACAAAAATATTTTATGGACAATTCTTCTCTCAGGTAAAGCTGAGATAATCTGGTGAAGCATGTCAGACGAGACAGATCTCAAAGATCAGTATATATAGATGTTATCTTTCATAATTCTGTTTTTTTCTAGCTGCCAGCACCATAGTATCTAATCTTTCTAGCAAACAGGTGGCTCTTGCAGCATGCTTTACAATCAGTCAGACTTTGGCTCAGTCTAATTTGCTTAATCATATTAATTAATTACTTTTGTAAATGTCAGAAAAGTTCAGCACACATTTTACTTTTTAAAAAGATTTTTGAAGATCTTTCTGGTAAATATGTAACTTTGAAATATCTGCAGTATTTTTACTGAAATTGCACAGTTACTCAGATTATTCATTACAAGTAAACTATTCAACTTTTTTTCTCAGTCTTTTCACTTAGCAAATTGACTTAGATTCCTATGAACTTATTTCCTATTTTATATCAGTTTAATTAAGCGATGGCAATCAATTTCATTCTATGATCTGTTCTGCTAGTTACAGTGTGGCATTTTTCCATTTAATATACCCTCTGATTGGAGAACAAATATTTTTGATGGTAGGTAGACCCAAAGGACTAGAAATTATTTGGTTTTTTCCCAAATGCCTTTTATTTATGTATACCAAGATTTGCTTGCAAGAGTGAGGGATTTTTTTTCAAGTATTGGGAACACCAGAAGTCAGTGTTACATTAGGAAATGAAAAGGATCATGCACCACCTAAAGGTGGAACTCACATGGGTGTTGTAAGTCACCTGTCTTTACCAGTGCTATTAATCAAAATGGTGACATTATAGTCTTCATTTAATTAATAATATAAATGAGAGGTTGATAACAGTCACAGTACAATGTTTGATAGTTTTTTTCAGATTTTTTTTTCCCTTTTTTTAGCTATACAGCTGTGTTGGATGTTATGTTGTTATTTAGTAAGGCTCAGAACAGAGATCAAGGCATAGGTGATGCTCTGAGTGACAGTTCTGAAAATCAAAATATTGAGACTATACAGAACACTTCAGTCACTGAATCATAGCAGGCTTAGGTGAAATGAAGGAAAACAAATGCTCCTACCTCAAGAAAGCTTGGGGGAATCACTTGAAATAAAGCCTAATTGACTAACAAATCTACAAATGGTGCTTTTCCTTACATCTGACCATGTTGCACACTTCCCATAATTTCTTTGTGCTAACACATTTTCTGACTAATGGCATCTGAAGCGCGCAGTCCCTGCTGCCAGCCGGGGTTTGGGCGATGCGCTCCAGATGTGCAGTGTAGGATCACTGTCCTGCAGCAAAAAGTCCTTCTGTTCCCATCTGTAACAATATTTAACTTTGAACAGGGCAGTGATGGTTGCAAAGAATTTCTCTTTTATGAAAGACTGAGACTTTTAGGTTAAAAATAAGTAAACAGTGAGAAGCTTAAAAAAACCCTCCAGTTTTCTGCCCCATGGTATCTTCAGGTTAGTCATCATCTCTTAACTCAAGGTCAAGCCAACAAAAGCACTTGGTTTATTTCTGTACCATAGATGCTTCCAGCTTGGAACCCATCTTAAACTGCCATCTTTTGGGATTTCTTTATTTCATGTATTCTTGTTCTGCTGTACTCTTGATAATGTTCAAGCAACTTGTTTGGATAGGAACTACTAATTTCCCAACTGTGCATGGGAGTAGCAGACATTGTATAGGGAATAAGGAGACAGAACACGAGCACAAGGGTTTGTTTTAATTGTCTAGGAATTTGTCTCTCATTCTGAGATGGCTGTGTGTGGTATTTTTTTTTCTTTTAATGAAACAAAATGAAGGTTGCACCACAACTTGGCCTTGTTGACTTTAAAGTGCACAAAATCTCACCAGCCCTTCAGTGAGCGTGGGGCACATTCAAGCAGAAGAAGGCAGATTTTGTGTGGATCTGGACCAATTGATGTTTTTTTGGCAGAAACAATAGAAAACATATTACACTGTGTTTTTATGTTTGTTTCCTCACACTGTGTGGTTTTGTCTGGTTTCTCTGCAAGCAAGGTTCAAGCTGGCGAGCCACACAGTTTCCTTTTGATTTCTTTGTTGTTCGTTTATTGGAATTTGAGATTGGAAGCAGATACAGTGGATGCAAACCCAAGCGAGCCAAAATGTTTTCAGTCTGCCTGTGCAGCCCTGCCTGAAAGCTCAAGTCATTGAATTTTATACAGCAACGATATTAAGCTAATTCTTCCAACTCTTCTGGAATGTATATTTCCATTAGGATGGATGTATTCACATAAACTAGTTATTTTAATATTCTTCTGAACTGGAATGCAATTACTCACTCAAATTAGCCTTTCAAAATATTGACTAAAGGGGTTATGACATTCTGATCCTTCATGAGGCTATGGTCAAAAATTCAAAGTTTGTCAAGATTCAAGATGCAGGCACATGAAATGGAGTATAAATGCAGGTTATGTATACTCCATCTGCAGCAATAATATTTTAAAAACTTAATCAGTATAATACTGCTTGACAGAATAGCACAAGATAAACTAATATTTTCAGTTCAATTGCATAAAGGCAGTTTAAAAATAGGCCTTACCATTTGATCATGCATTATTTTCCCTATGAAAGAACATGTGGAAACAGTAAGAAATGATAATCCAGCATAAAATATACAAATGTACAAATTTTATCCAAATGCTCCAGACAAGCCAATATGGCAACCAGTATAACATACTCTGCTGCTCACTAGCATGCTTTCAGCATCAGTTCTTTAGGTTTTTTTTAAATGTTTAAATATATTTGATGTCCACACTGGGGTCCAGACAAAGCACTGGGGCACCAGTGCCTCCACATCTGAGGCTGTTGTTTAGCATCTGGCTCCCACCTGCCCACTTACCATAATTACTCAACATCAAACACTGTTTTGCTCATCTCCAGACTTCAAAGGCTCAAAGCAAAGTCCTTGTGCTTCTCTAAGAGGCTGCCATGTCCATCGCTGGCACTGCTGGTGGCACTGGAACCAGTGAGTAATTGTATTCCAATCACCCACATGGTGCTGGAGGGCAAGGGGAGCGCTGAGACCCCAAGGCTTTCCCCCCATGTACTCATAGTGTGAACCTCAGGATATTTTTCCTGTTTTATTTTCTTTAAGAGGACAAAAAAGGTCCTTGTCATGGGCAAGAAGACCGGAGTGCTTGTTCTGGTGTCTGTCCCACTTTGTGTACTTATCCCACCTCCTTATCCAGGTAAATTGCTGTGAACAAAGGTGCTGAGCCTGACCTTTTGTTGGAATGAGATGAAGAGCTCCATCCTTCCAGCTTGAGAGGTAGCTTTTGCAGTCTTCTACCCTGAGTATGTGAGCTCTTTTAGGGTAATATCTGCTTCAGTCAGGCTTCTCCATCATCTCCATCATCTCCATCATCTGAATCTTCATCTCCATCTTCATCTCCAGGTTATTGTGATGTGGAGCTTCTCTCCCTGGGAGCTTCCACTGCATATTCACCCTGTGCAATGTCATGGCCCTTCCTCAGCTTCATGGGAACTGGGGGACACTCCAAGAAGTGCTCAGGTGGTCAGAGGAAAAAGAGAAGTTTCTATGGCCATTCCTCACACCACAGCCCTCCTCAGCACGGAATTCCTGAACTTGAGCTCTCAACTCCTTTTCCCAGGTGGCACAAAAGCTGTGTCACTGTGGGCACACCTGGCACAACTGCTGGGAGATTTGAGAATTAAAAATCTTGTGAGTTAAAAATCTGACTTTCAGAAGTTAGACCCAGACTGTGAATATATGCAGAGTAAACGGGTCTCAGAGAACAGAAGCCGCAGATAAATAATTTGGTTTGTGTTTTTTCTAGATATGCTTTGTTATGGAGGTGTTACTCTTTCTTATTTTTGCTGCTTTTCTCTAACTCGTGGTGATTTAGAGATGTTATTTAGATGTTGTTTTGCAATGCAAAATGTGTAATCCTCAAAAAATGTGAAAGCAAAACTTTCCTGAAAAATATTATACTTTCTTTTCCTGCATAGATTAATGTGTCAGACAAATGATAAATATCAACAGTGTTTTCAGAGCAAAAATATTTTAGATAAAGGGCAGAAACAAAGAAGATGCATGTCGGGTGTGTTAGGATATGAGTGAGTTAAGAGTCTTTGATAGCGGTTATTCTGCTAGTCCAAATAATGACTAATTACCACGGCAATCCTTATGTTCTGTGCCATACGGACCCCACCATTCCTACTTAAAAACACTAATGGCAAATATACATTGCAAACAGATGCCATGTGCACATATCATCTGAAAAGGCTTTTAGGAAAACAAGCTTGCTGGTCCTTGGATAGAAGCAGAGCAGTTGCGCTGCAGGATGGCAGAGCACCAGTGATTCCTGTCCCACAAGAGACTCCCCATCTGTGCCACCACTGCAGGAGGATCAGGGATGGAGGGAGAGAGAAAAGCCTGGCTCAGGTTTGAACACAAATCACCCTCTGCAGGTGCAGCCTGGGCTGTAGAATACTAAGTCTGAACAGACCAAGATGCTTCTCACTAGCACCAAGCCCGTTTTGGTCCTCAGCTGTTGGGGAACAACTTTGGAACCCAGGCTGCTGTACAGTTCAGGGGTCTCTGAGATCCTGTCTGGAAAAATGGTGTTTAAGGTCTTTCCAGACCCAGAAGTTAATTTTCTTCTGCCTATTTCAATGAACTTCTGCTCATCTCTATGTTTCTGGGTGGAACATGGCAGTCCCTGCCAGCTCAGGTCACCTTCAGGGAGCTCTGAATGAACAAATGAAAATTGCACATGTGAAATCCAGGGACTGCACTGGGAATGGGGAGAAGGAGGAGAGCACTGTGAATTGCCACAACTGGTACCCTGGTCCAGCCCTGGGATCTCTCTGTGGATCAGAGCTCCTGGGTGGCTGCAGCTGCTCCTGAAATCCCACCCTTCTGTCATTCCTCAGTTCAGAACTTTGATTTCAATAATGAATCACTTCAGGAGGGGAAAAAAAAGAAAAGGCCTGCAGAAAACAGATCTATTTTGAACCCCAAAAGGCCAGTAATTTGAAACTGTGGAGTTAGATTTTTGGAAAGCAAGGGACATCCATACTTTTCAGAACCATTTGCTAGGAAAGGGAGGAAAAAGAAAGGGGAAAGAAAGACAATGGAGAAAGGAAAGGGGAAAAAGTACTTTGGCCTACAAATGATTGTTCTGGATCTTATCACTGCATTCTGGGTTTAACCACCATGAAACATGACATGAAATGAACACAAATGTCACTTCAGTCCTGATCCCAGAGGATGAGGAGGTTTGGTCCACAGAGGCTTCATAAATGCTGAGCCTGCTGAGGAGCTGCCAGGCTGCACAGCCTGTCCCAAGGCACAGCTCAGCCGTGCTCCTGGCAGCATCCAGGGCTGTTGGGATCCAGAGGTTCTGCACAGCTGCTGCCAGGAGAAGGCAAGGGACACACTGGGCAGCCGTGGCCAGTGGCACAGCTCTGCCACTTGACACATCATGAGACAAACATGTCAGGGGAAAATTGATGTGTTTGAAAATCAATCTGTGAGCAGCTTTCAGCATTAGGAAAGTTTCTTTCTGATATTTCTGCCATTTTGCTGTGTTGTGATTTTAGAGGAATTGAGATATTCTGTTTTATAGGCATCCAATTCTACAAAAAATCCTTAATAATATGAAACTGTATTTCATGAATGCTGTTGAAAATTACTTCTAATAATTTTCCAGTTAATTCTAACTCCCTACTAGTGTGTTGATGCAACCACTGCCGTGTCATCTGTAACCCTGAATCCGTGGCAATTCCTGAAGCATCTTTTTTAATGAAACATGGCAAATAACTCACCACCTTTGATGCAGTAAACATCTGAAAGAAAATTTGTATTTTCCTCAAAATATGAAGTTTTCAAAACACTGAAAGAGAAAGGCCTACTGTGACCTTATAATTGCACAAACTGATATCCTTAGGATATGAAAATATTTTAAAATCTGCAAATCTGATCACAGAATTCCTCCAGCTACCTGCCCCTCTGTCCTGCCTGTTAGTCCTGCATTTTTATTGCTTTATTGCTCTTCTGCTGGACCCTTCAGAATCATGCTTATGTTACACATTCCTCTAGACAGTCTTTCACACTTCATAAGGCTCTGAACTATCATTAATTAGGAGGCATTTCCTCCTGAAAGTCCCCTACGTGTCTCTGATGGCGCATGAAGAGAGAGATATATCCTCACCAAATGAATAGTTTTTCCCTGTTGGTCATTATCCCTGTGGGACAGTGAAATCTGTACTGGTGTCACTGACCATGGGCAAGTAAACTGAATTTGCAGAAAATGTTTGTCCAGAGGTACGGAGGTGTTCACTTTCTGTGTGAGTTTACATGAAATATCTGTGCTCAGTCAAGCCCTAACCATAATACTTACAGCTGCAATAATCTCTCCAACTATTTTTTTCCAGCAAATCCCATTATTTATATTTCAAGTTTAGCTTTTTTTTAATAAGAGGCACAACAGTGAATATGACATGTTATTATTTTCAATGCATTCAGTGCTTAAGCTGCATTCTTTATTTTTTTTTTTTTCCCTGGCTTAACTTCTGTGTGAAAACAGTGCTGGATAATTTACATTATTAATACTTTTTTTAATGCTTCTCTGCGTGGGGGAAAAGCACCTGGTCTCATCACTTTATGCACAGGCTAAAGCCCAGTGTAGAAAGCTCAGCCTTCCCTTTGTAAAGCTTGAAGACATTTATCTATGTTATGTGTATTCGGATACTTAGGAATCTTTTCTATCTCTCCCCCAGGGCCTTACGGGACATTTTCCATGTATATCTTAGTGGGATTGTTCAGCACCGTGTCCATTCCATCTACCTCCAACTTCACCTGAAGGGCAAAATCCTTAAGATCTTGACACAATACTGATAAATACATGGAATTATTAAAGTTGCCATCTCAGCAGAATAGGATTGCTGCTGCCTTTGTTCTCAGGGGAATACATATTTCACCCAGTAGCAAGACACCCAACTGCTGCAACAATCAAAACTCTCTGAAATGCCTTTAAGCTAATCATCTTTGAACATAAGCCTTTGTTGTTAAATCAGGGACCTTCTAGATGCAAGGCACAGAAACCTTTTTTGTTTTTTCTCCACCTTGCACAAAACAGCTTTAAGCCTGTCACCGCTGACAGTAAGGTTCAGTGATCTGTCAACATTCACCCCTGATAAAGACAGTGAGAGAAATCTGTGGCTCTGGAGAGTTCAGTAGAGACCAAACAGTATGTTTGCAAAAGAGCATTTTTATATGTTTTCTTGTGACAGCACTAGTTTAACAGAAAATAGTTGGAGTGTGCCAAAAAAAAAAAAAAAAAAAAAGGAAAAAATAAAAAAGGGTAAAAGAGAGAAAGAAAAGAAAAAAAAAAAAAGACAGAAGTAGTAAGTTAGGCTAGCATGACATGATGGATCTGGGCTATGACAAACAGAATTGGAAAAAAACTTCCCTGGGGACCAACTATAGCAGGTTTGCTGAATTGTATTTCTTGATTTCTTACTGTGCAACAGTGCTTTTTAGTGTTAGATTGACTAGGCTTCAGAATATTTTTAAAATTGTACAAATCAAAATCCATGTAGCTTAAAAATGAAAGATGTAAAAGGTTTAGGAGTTTGATGTATTGAAAGGCATTCTGTATTCCCTCATGTGAGTATTAAATGTACACTTTGTCTGTTTGATGAATTTTAAATCTTTGCGGATTGCAACATGCACCGCAGCAGTTTAGGGGGTATAAACCTTGTCTGAAAGAAAGTGTAAAGGATGTGTACTGGTCAGGCTTCAAACTAAGCTATTCCTCACTTTTCCTGCTTTTCCTAGGTGCTGCAATACCTACCCAATCCAATTTATAGAGAGCTAAGGAAGAGCACTTGGGGGAAAAAAATCTTGAAATATACTTCTTGGAACCAACTAACCCTGACTGCATTAAATGCAGGGAGTCTTCATCTTGTTTTAATTTTAGTGCAGTACGAAAAAACAAGGAGATATTTATAAAGAAAGGACAGGCTGAAGGGATCAGAATATTTTGGAATAATAAATGCCTTTATTCAAACCTACTGTCATGTCAAACAAGGGTCTTGCTTGGTGACAAGCAAAGTGAGGACAAAAGGCTTTAGGGGCTTGAAAAATGACATTAGATGACATTGATCTCAAAACCTCTGGTTTCTAGGTACATCAGCAGAGAGCTGGCATAGCAGGCCAGCAAGGCAAGGCGTGTTTTACTGGGTCCTGTCATCTGTCTCCATTCAATTCTGCCTCCTGGTGATGGAAATCTCTTCATCCACCATAGCAGCATTTTCTATGAGCACAAAGTACTCATGAACAAAAAAACATTAGGACATGAAATGATAGTTAAGAAATGTAAACAGAATATCATATCTGAGCTTTAGTTGGGATGGATTTGGGTGTGTGTTCTATATTCATGTCAAGTACAAGGGAAAAGATGGTGTTGTTTGGGAGAGACAGCTGGATTGGTATGAGTAGAGGGTGAAGTCAGGAAGATCAGCCCAAGCTTTCCTGTGACTTTGGTTTTTCCCAAATCAAAATAAATGAGTTCCCATTTCCTTGCTCCTCTTCAAAAGTTACCTTTCCTTTCTGCTTCAGTATTTAAGTGTTTACCCCATCTTGAGCTTCTGCTATTAAATTTTGAATTCTTTGGGGATTTTGAGAAAGAGAGACTCATGATTGAGCTCTCAGTCCAAAATTTTGTGATCACATGGAAGCCTAATGGTAGGTGCAGGGCTGAGCCTGGACAGACACCAAGAGGAGATGAATGTGTACAAGATTTAATTTTTCAGCTGTCACTATAAACAATAACCGATTCTTCTTCTTCAGAGCAATTTCCAGAAAGGCTTCACTACATTTGTTTCCAGCTGGGGAAATCAGAGACATAAATGTATTGTCAGGAATCAGATAAGATGTTAAAAGCATTGTTCCTAAATCTAAGGCTATGCAGCACCTACAGGGTAATGAGAGTTGTGTCTGCAGCTGAAGTATCCCAGATCAGGAGCTACTTTAGTTCGATGTCTAATAAGGCACAGGAAAAAAAAATACACCAGAATTAATTTTTAAGGGACATAAAAAGTCATCTCCTTTCCATGACCTTCCAGCCTGTATCATCAAAGGTCACCTGTGAGATTAGAAGCAAATTCTGGACTCTGTGAGGGGGATAGTGGTGCTGTTGCCAATTGCTTTGACTCGCATTATCAGCCATGGTACTGCCAATCACTCTGCTGATGCCTGTCAGGTTTCCACTGCTGCCAAGCAGAATGTAAAATTGACAGGGAATATTACAGCGCTCGTCAAAAGCTGTGAGATACCTCTGCCTTGGGGAGAGCAGGCACCTGTGGTTACAGACAAGGATCAAGGCTCGGGAACACTTCGTTGCTCCCTTTACATTTCTTGAAACTTAATAATTTTAGAAGTGAAGTGCACAGTTCACCCATATTGAGATTCTGATTATGAAATTGATATTTCCACAGATTGAGCTAACATCCAATATGCTTTTCAAGGCAAGGCTTAAGCAGAGATGTGAAATAAAATCAAAATGGGATTAAATTTTTGACAGTGGGAACAATACTCATTAATTCTGTAGTCTAAAGTTTTGAGTGGCTGATCTGTATCTTTTTATAATGTGTGCTGTGGTCAGTTCCAAAAATCTGTCTACATGTTTCTTTTCTATTTGACATGGTTCCTCCAATTTCAGGAAGTTCTCTTCCACCTATTGCTGTATTCTGGGGTCTTGCTGTACAAACCCAGGGTTTGCATTTCTACAGCCACATAAAGTGTGGTTCATTAATCACCCGTAAAGTGTCGGGTTTCACAAATGTAATATACACAAAAACTACAGCCAGCTGGACTTCTGGGTTTCCAGCAGGACAGTGACATGCCAGGAATACTTTGCCATTACAACCTGACTCTAGGTTTTCTGCCGAACAGGGAAGACTCATGAATACATTCAAGAGAAGTCAATAGCTTGTGCAGCTATAGAGAATTATTTAATTAAATCCGGAAGCTTTCGAGGAAACCATAAAAATGAGGTTAATATGTCAGACTAATAAATTCTATATAATTAAGCTCCCCAAATATAGAAATTTCAGAATACGATGCTAAACATATCACAGTAGGGACATCAATTTATTTAATCTTAACATTGTTGCATTGTCTCCATGAACTTCCATTGGTGTCACAATAAGATTATTATGACAGCACCATTAAGCCCCATTCAAATGAATGGGGAATTAGTGTCATGATGGAAACAGCTGCAGCTAAGAGCTGCTGTCTATGATCAGCAGTTATTTTCAAAAAGTCAGATATTTTGCTATTACAACAATTATATTTTCTCTTTAAGTGGGTATGTAGCACAAGGGAGAAACCTGGGTGTTCAAGGCATGCTGAAAACCAACACAAAAAACACCAACTGTGTGGCTATTTAAGTTATTCCACAAAATCTTCACTAATCCAGCTCCACTTGTAATATTTTTCCTGATGTGGATAAAGCCTTGACTAAACAGACACATTGCTAGATTTTAGGACTGTCAGTCGATAACTTACATGTTGTCAAGAATCTCTGCTTAGTCCATTGTCCACCCTCCTCTTTCCCAGAGGACAGAGAGTAAAAGACTTTTTGTCAATCACAGCAGATGCATGAGGGCAGGATGGTGATCGTACCAGTGACAAGGAGAAGTGAATTTAATGACTTAGAAGACAGAGTACTCTGAGCTCCTTCTTTTATACCTGTCCACCTCATGCCACCTCCATCTCCATTTGCCTTTCCATCTGCTGCTCTACTGTGTTGAGAAAGCACTTCCACTAAAACTCCCTTCTCCTGGCATTGCATATCCCAACTTTTCTAAAATTCTCATGGATTCAATAGCAACTTTAGGATTTGAAACTCTTTTAACAGGTTTTTTCTCATATATTAAATGCTGAGATCTCTGCAGATTTGCAAAGAAACATATTTAGATTTATGGCTATATATTTCATGTGTATTCTGCTGTTTAATAGAAAATGAAAATATTTTATTGATAATGCCAAAAAGAAAGTTGAGAGCTCTTATGCAAAGATGCATGTCCGAAGCATGTCTATCCATATCTAAAAGATAATTCTCCATGCTTTCCAGGGCAGATTTAGTTAAGTCTGCATGTTTCAGGACCAAAGTAAAAACCTTGAGATATTTAATATCGTTAAGCTCTAGGCTGGGGGATGTAGCTGAGTGGTTGTTTGGAAATCCATGTTGGTTTATGTTTAATATTATAAGTAGCTATTTGAGTGACATCACAATCTTATGGCTTTTTAGTGGCCTTTAAGCAGAATAATTGTTTTTCTTCCTCGTGAAGACTTCAACTTTTAAATTAAGTATTTGGAAATACTTAGTACCTGTGTGCCAGTTCCCATTCTGTCCTGAAGAATTTAATATCGTGGTTATGCACAGTTTCACGGTAAAACCTTCCTCTCCTCCTGCAAAGGGTTTGCCCTGTCAGTCATCACCTATGTAGATCCTTTCTCACACATCCAACTCGCTGCAATTCTGCGTCCTGCACTTCAAAATAGTTCAGATTGCTGAAACTTGGGAGGTCAGCTCAATCATTCCTGCTGTGCTCCTAGGAGAAAAGCAGTAACGTGAGACTTGCAGTCGTATCGCGGGGCCGCGGGGAACAACGGCTCCTCTGTGCGAACGGAAAGTAAGCACCTGTTGTAAACAAATTAAACACTCTTTTTCAAAAACACAAATATTAATACCTGCCAAAATTGTGCCAATCAACGGGAGCCAGTTGGTGGCAGAAAGTACAATAGGAGATATGTTCTAAGTAGGTACAGTGTGCATCTCTGGTGCAAACATTCTTTGATGAAAAGGCAGCTTGTTCGGGATACCTAGATTGAATTTCTTGTAAGGCAGCTGCTTTGGAGGATATAAGATATTTCTCTCAGCCACCTGTTTCCTTTTATTGTGTTAGCATTTGAGTTTGTTGGGCCAGCCCATGCGAGGAGATAAGGCAGAGTTGCTGTATTTTGCTTAGAAGGGCATACTTGCTCATGCTCTTAAATATTGGTGCAAGGAGTTCAGCAGGGCAGCCCCATGTGAGTTGGATGAAAAAGCTGCTTTTGCTCCCAGCTTCAGTTATTTGTGGGTTTGTGTCCTTGTCTTGACATTGCAAAAGAGTCAAAATAATCATATATTTTCAAATGGTTGCAGAACAGGAGAGGGGGAAATAATCTAGACTTTGCAGTGCAGGAGTATCCATCCACGGTCTTCAGCACAGCACTGCCTCTTGCTTAGCTCTTGTGTGGCACTTTTACCAGAACTGATTATTTCTCTTCTTATATGTTGTATTTGATAAATATTGATAGATTCTTCCCTGTGAGGGTGGGCAGGCCCTGGCACAGGTTGCCCAGAGAAGCTGTGGCTGCCCCTGGATCCCTGGCAGTGCCCAAGGCCAGGTTGGACAGGCTTGGAGCAACCTGGGATAGTGGAAGGTGTCCCTGTCTGTGGCAGGGGGTGGAACTGGGTGATCTCTAAGGTCTCTTCTAAGCGAAATAATTTTATGAGTTTTTAATAATTTTTCCCTCAGGCTGCCTTGACAAATCCTCATTTGAGGTGTGCTGTAAGAGCAGAACAAGTGCTCAGTGTGAGGGACAGGGTTGGGTCAGTTTGTTGATGGTTGTGACAAAGGAGCTCAAAATGCTTCACAAACATCAATGTAGCTGCACAAAGAAATTATTTTACTTTTGATAGGCTAAAGGGTGCTTGGCAATGTTGAGAAATACCCCCAAATTACTAGAGAGAAGTAGTTACAATGTATTTCCTTCTGTGTAGGAATATTAGGAAGTAGGAATTATTTTGAGGCAAGAGAATTGCTGAGAGAAACATAATATTCAGACTCCAGTGAAAAAACTCCTGCCATGTATATCACAAATTCAGAATACAGGGAGAAGATTAAATGCTAACTGTTTATTTGATTGTTGTTTACATTAATTTTCCAAAAGAAAATCAAATATCCCCCACCATGACAGTTGTGCATTTAACAATGTGAATGTTGCAAGATGACTGCAGTTGTTTTTATAAGGATACCTGATCCCTGCCTATTGACACTGGTGATGTCTTCTGATTGAATTAATATTCATTTCCTTAAAATAAAAATCCCCCCAAACAAACAAATGAAACAAAGAATCCTTTATTTTCTCAAACTATTTTTAATGCTTTAAAAATCCCAAAGCCCTTCCCTCTACTGCTTTTGGTTCTTGATAAAATCATGCAAACACAGCCAGTTTGATGCTATTTTTTTGTTTACAGTATTGCTGTGTTGTTTTGGTTAACAGAATGAAAAACAGCACAGTTAGACTACAAGTAAAAATGTTTTATTCTTAGTTTGTTTCATCAATAAAAGCTGACATTTTTGCAAGAAAGATGTTATACTATTGGAATTAACTCTTAGTCAATTGTAAATAATTGTATTATATTGGTATGTTATCATGAAGATTAGAAATCATTTCCTACAGAATCATGTTCCTGCTTTCTCAGCACTGTTTCAATTGAAAGGAATTTGAATGAAGTGCATCTCATTACTAACATAAAGTAGATGGAGCTTGAATAATTTTTATATTTATTTTCCATAGATAGCTATTACATTTCTTATCCTATCCATCCAAATTTTTTAAAATAAATTGTTTTAATCCGTTTTTTGGAGAGAAGCAATGAATTTGTTTTTGCAGAAGTAATACATCTGAATATATTGTAATATGCATAAAAATCTGTTAACACAGTTATTTATACAAAAAGTGTAGCTGCCTTACCTTTGATTTAATTTACATACTTTATTTGCCTTCTGACAAGTTCTTCCCTTGCCTTTTTTTATTTATGTGCCAAAAATATGTCTTTTCAGATAAGTCAACTAAAACTTTAATGTATTGTATATTTTAAAACTACATAAAATGTTTTATGCATTCGCTAGTTTTTTCCCACAAGCATTTGTTAAAGGTGATGCTATATCAAGATTAGACATGTTTTACCACTGATAACAGTATAATGACATTGTATTTCTTAAATATTATGAGCAAATAGATGTGTTCTATTTTAAAGCCGAAGCTGACATTTAGGTTGAATTATCAAGCGTTTAAAAAAAAATAAAAGAAAGAAAAAAAGAATCTTTATTGCACAAAGGTCAAAACTTTGGCAGCCTTTGTTTTTTTTTAAGTATAAGAATTCAGGCCCACACCCTGAGAAAGAATTTGATGCATTTACTTTAAGTATGTGAGAGATGTGAGCGACATAATTATTTTTCCATTCAAATGTGGAAAACAATAAAAGTTTCCCATATGTAGTTCATAGGCTGTAACTCACATCACTCAGCACTAAAGCAATAAGCAATAGAGTGTTGATACAAAGAGCTCCAACTCTGGAAATATCAGCTTAACCCTTGCTGGTCTTTCCCTGCACTTTGCTACTGTAAACATGGTTTGAATTTACATAAGCCACCATTCATATTCTTGTGAGTTCATAATATAAATAATGCAGAAAATCTCATTCACTTCCCTAAATTATGCTAGTCATTACAGATGATTCATGTAAGTATTAATCTCTTGGATGTGGCAGAAAACTAGGGAGGAGAAACTACCTATCATATCATTTGCAGTTAAGAACCTGCTGCGTATCTCTAAGCTTTGCTTGAAATGCTTTGCAGTAATTGGGTGTGCATATTTCCACTCTCCTGTAATCCAAGTGGCAATATGGGTTTCTCTGTGATTTCCTTGTGCTAGAAAATACAATTTGTGGAAAGATGCTGAAGTAACAGCAAGCCTGGGGGCAGAGTGATGTCCTGCATGCAAGTTTGAGGAAAACAGCTAGAAATTTCTTTATTTTTTTTGATCAGGATGTGTGATAAGGGCACAGACTGGGAAAGCAAATGCTGAAATCATAGAATCACAGAATCCTAAAATGGTTTGAGTTGGAAGGGATTTTAAAATCCATCCAGTCCCACCCCTGCCATGGGCAGGGACACTGAGATCAGGCTCCTCCAAGCCCCATCCAACCTTTCCTTGGACACTTCCAGGGATGGGTCAGCTGCAAATAATAATATTTGTCTTCTAAGACAATTTTATTGCAAATTTATTTATGTGCCTGAAGGCCAGGCCTAAAATTGCTGGCTGCCTCTTACCTTGGAACATCTTGGCACAACAGAGACTCGTGTGTGGTCAGGATTAGTTTTGTGACTTATTTTTGGTGAGCAATGCACCAAGATGTAGGTCATTGACAGGTTTACATACGTTTCCACATCTTTGGCTTTCTCTTCATCCCCTTCAATGCCTGATCTTCGTCTTAGCTTCTGCAGCTTGTCACTTTTCTGGGAAAAAAATAGTAGTGACAAATTATTGAATTGAAAGAGTTGAATATCATAAAAATATGGGCTGATGTTTGTGAGAGAATTCAAGCAAGATGTTCTCCAGGACAGGGCAAGTAGTGACTGACAGAAGCAATCAGCTGCTAAAACCAGGCTCCAAAGGGGGCAGGAGAAGGACCAAGGCACAGCAGGGATCAGACACATAAATGGGCATTTCTCTGCAAAGCTCAGAAAAGTAGAGAAACACTCACACTAGGAAATATATTGCAGTCATTAGTCATATATATTAAGAGTTGGACATTTATACCTGATGTTCATTAATAGTTGATATATATAATACATTGCTGGGCAATTATATTTAAAATGCTTTAAAAGATTCCTTTTTTTTTTTTTTTTTGAAAGATAGTAGTGCCATGAAAACTTTGGTTTTGCTAACAGAAAATGCAAAGTATAGAGTCTTTAAATTATTTGCAGCACTGACCATCCAGCCATATTCCAGATTCTCCATTAGCTCAGGAGTGTGCCAGCTTCCAAGGAGAAGAGAAAGAAGCACAAAGGTGGGGATTAGAATAAAAAGACATGTGATCCATACTGCTTGAAATACTATTGTGGAGAATTAGAAGTGTAAGATAGGAGTTTGGGGGGTTGTTGACATTCATCATCACAAAGGACTTTGAGGAATGGCACATTCATGGGATCTGTGTCACTGCACATAGGACAGAGCCTTACAGGTAGATACCAGCATCGTGCTTAGAAATTTGCATTTCAAATACCTCGAGAGTTTGAATATTTTCAAGGCAGAATAAAGACATTGACTGTGGTTTTTATTTAAGCCAATTCATAATATTTTTCTTGCATTTTTCTCGTGACACTGCATTCCGACTCGGTTTTGAAAGCCTTAAAATGATGTTTTTGTGTGTGTGTAAGATCTTTTAGCTTAATTTTATGGATTATATGGTATTCTTCACCATGAAGTTTTAAAAGATACAAAAGAAAAACCTTCCTCAAATGTAGAAGTTATTTTTGCAGTAACGTATGTCATGATTTTTAAACATTCAGGCCTTTAAACTTTTTTTTTATAGTGTATGTTCTTGCCAATCCCAGCACAGTTCTACAAAGTAAAATATTTGGCAGTGAATTCATATTAACAGATGGAACAAGAAATTAACACGTTTTTGCTTCGCTAATTCACAGTTCTTTTAATACGCTAATTCTAAATCACCTGTTCTGACTTTGACAGGCTACAGACACCTGTTTGGGGTAATATTCCACAGCTAATTATTACATGAGAAACTCAGTTTCCAACAAAAGGGTTTCTGTGTGAAATTGTCATAGTTAGCAAATTAGTAATACCAACTTTCTACTAAAATAGCTTGCAGTTTTAATTTACATGTGCTTAACCTTGCCTGAAGATCTGGGAGCAGTGGGGTGCAGGGGGCAGCCTCTCCCCAGCACAGCACAGGATTTGTGCCTCCATCCCTCACCCTCCAGAGATGGAAAGGTCCTCATGGAATTCGTGGTCCTCCCAGCTGAGTCAGTGGTACAGATCATGATTGCTCATGGTGCAGCTCACCAAAAACCAAGAGAAGAGGGTAAGAAGCTACTCCAGAAGGGAAAGCTTGGAGTAGTTTCCATTTCACCAGGGTTGGTGCAGTTTAGAGTCAGAGAAGAAAAAAGTTTGTTTTTTTTTAACTGATAGCCCTGCTGCAACATAAAGACATTACAGTGCTGTTACACTTTGAGTTTGTGATGTTTACCTCTATAAATCAGATACAGCAGTTTAGAACTGAGCTTCATTGTAGGATGTAATGTTTAAATATTGCCCCAAAAGCTGGCAGTGGATAATTTAATCCTATATCACTGAACGTGTGAGCTTTTTTTTTTTTTAATGTATCTGTGCCTGTCAGAAAAAAAAATACTTGTTTTGTGGTTGCCTTTTTAGAAGTTTATTACACTTCTGTCATAATGAGTCATCATGTTCATATGGGAAAGGGGGGAAGGGAGGGGAGGAGAAGTTATTCCCTCTCTTTGCTCTTCTCCTCTGCTCTTTCACTCTTGACACAAAAGTGATGCTGCAGCTCCCAACCTCTGTCCCAGCTGGGCACCAGTGTGGAGGCCAAGGAGAGGCTGTAGCATTAGCAGCTTTATGATAATGGAGGAAAACCCAAATCTGGCATGGGAAGGAGGGGATAAACAATATTTTTCAGTGCAATAGGATGAGAAAAAATGTTTACTATGGGAGAGAAGGGTAGAGAGAGTCTGGACACATCCATGTCTGACCACAATGTCTGACAAAGCGCCACTGGTACTACCATGATCTCTATACTTTTTCTTCCTCAGAACCCTGAATTCTTTAAACACAAAATTAATCTAAAGTCCTTTGCTCATCTTGCTTTCAACCCTCCTTAATTCATCTCCAACTGCTTTATCAGGAGCCTATTGATGGTAACGATGCTTTATTGCTCAGCTGTGAGGTATAAATGACTCAGTGAATCTCTTTCCTTTGTTCTCCCTGCTTTTGATTCTTCCTTTCTGCTGTCTTTTCCCCACCTTTACATCTACTCCTCCTTACATTTTTATAGTGCTCAAATGTCTTGTCAGATAATTTATTGCAAGCTGTGATACAAATCTCTCAGCCTTAAAAATATCATTGCTGTGATAAGCCTAATGAAAAGAATGCAGTTCAGAGGGAAAATTCAAAATTATCATTAGTCATCCTTGCTTAGTTGTGCTTCCTTCAGGGATCTGAGACAGCAGGAGCTTCTAGTGAACCTGGACTCAAATACATGGCTACTCCTTGCCATTCCTGGATGTTTTGGAGGGACAGTGAATTTTGCTGCCAAGCCAAGCTGTCTTCACTTTTCCTGTTCCCTGAGGAAAATATGTAGAATCTATAAAAATATTTTTTTCATGTTTGTGCCTGCACCTGCTTTATAGCTTTCCCCAGGAAAATAAATATAGGTAATTCAGGGAATGTTAAACAATCCTGGAGAAAAAAAATGTACAGATTTACCAGTCATCTCAGTGAAAGAGCTGTGCAAGAACTTATAATAAGAGGAATGTAAGCATCCCATGATATCTCATCTGCTGAGTTAATTTAAGTTCATTTGCCCTCACTGTGATAGTTCTTATTCTTTGGAAAACATTAAAATGAAGCTGCCTGGTACCTGGTGTGAGCACAGACTCTGTGATCATGTAACTCCTCTGATTAGTGACAGCAGTGTGATATTCAAACAGTTTTACAGGTATAAGTCAGGAAAACGCCATAGAGTGTCTAAAAGTCCCTTTAGAGAGAAATACAGGAGTGTAACCAATCTGATAAATGTGCAAACTGTTAAGTCTCAGACTCAGTGCTCAGCATTGTTTGTGTGGCTTAAAAGAAAAAAAAATGTTAAATTATCCATTTGCAGTAATCTTCCACATCTTGTCAGAGAGAGAAGGTAGAATATTTATTGTGCAATTTCCTTTTAGCTTTCTGTGGGACAAAAATTATTCTCCATACTGTATCCCTCTGTGAACTAAGACACCCCACTAATTTTTCAGTGGGCCATAAGTCCTTCCTGTCACCAAAACTATACTGAGGGTCTGCAAAAGTTAGGGCTGGCACTTGCACTGGGGGGGATCTTTTCATTTTTTGACTGTATTTGCATGAATAGAATTTCATTGCTAATGTCTGTGTCCTTAAATGACTCTCACTTAGTGTATGACAGTAGTTTTCAGTTGTAGTTTCTGCATGCTGCTTTGTAAGACTTTGTTATTGCTTTAATCAGTTTCATTACACCTCGGTGTCTAGATCCTCTCCTTGTCAAAATATCATAGTCAGGCATTAACCATGGAATGATGATATGAATCTTAAGGCAGTAGGATCTGGCATTGATGCCGAGGGATTTCTGCTCTTCCACTTGTGCACTCACATGCTCCTGTCTCTTTTTTCTGGTTATTTATGCCTGACCTAAGCAGAACTCCATCTAGTTAAAGCCCTGCAAGAGAATTTGCCTCTTTGGTTCACAATGGATTTCTTAAGAATCACGGTTAGCACATTTTGGTTTTGCTTGTCTGACCCTGGAAAGCAATAGGACATGAACCAGGGGGGAAAAAGTCCCAAGGAACAGCACCAGATGAGTGATGCCTTTGCCCACTGTGGCTGGGAAATCACTACCAAGTTGGTTGTTCTAGGCAGTGATTGATCCCCACTCCTTCCACGGATATGTGATAGATAAGGGAAACAGGCAAGTCTGGAAGAAGCTATTTTGTGCTCCTATTAACTGGAGGATTTTCAGCAGATGTCTTAATAGTTGGAAATCAGCAATAGTATGTGGATTTATTTGTGTGCCATCTGAACCATTTGACTTGCCAGATGCATGTTGTTTAACAGCCTTTTGTACATCATTTTCAGAAGATAGTTCAGTAAGATTTTCTTTTATTGTGTGAAATAACCCATTTGTGGATAGCATTTCCTATTGTTAGACTGTGTGCTGAAGAGACTAATCGGGTGCAGTCACTGCAGAGAAAAGAGGATATGCAAAACACAAACCCATGCACCGAGAGGCACAATAGGAACTTGTGATGAAGTCATCCTTTATATCTTTTTTGAACATCACACATTTTTCTGCTTTTTGGATGTCTTTTGCTTGGCAGTGATCTTTTGTTTAGGTACTTAAAAGCCACTTTACTGCCTCAGTGTTTAGATTGTTTCAGTCATTCCTATCTTGTTACTGTCAACATTATCATACCCTAATATGGTTTAAATTATTTGCAGACATTTCAGCCTCTACCTAATGTGAAGATAGTTTCAGCATTCCGTTGTTCTTGTATTAAAGCGTATCTGAAAAGATAAATGAGACCTCAGCTCTTACACTGACTCATATCATACAGCCCCTGCCAATCACTGTGTGATTCCATGAACAGGAAATGCAATTGATTAATCAAAGAACAAGTTTGGCTTATTGTTTTTTTACTTTGATTATCCCGCAGTGTATCAATGATACACATAAAACCCCCTGGTAATTTGGCTATGTGTGTGTTTAAAATATCATATTATGGTATTTTCTGTGGCCAGTAAGGGTTATTCACTCAAAATTATTCAGATTTCAGCCACAATCCCTGTCGTGATGTATTATATTCTGAGAACAAGTCCTTGTATAGCAGAGATAGTGAACAGCAAGGAAAAGAGTCGGAAAGTTGTCAGATCAGGCTGATGTTACAACTTCATAAAATTTAATTTGTTGATCAATTAACATCAAATACTACAGCAGGACTATTTTTATGCACAAAGGCATTAATCAGAATCCATGGAAAAGAGTGGCCAAATAGTCATCAAGAAGCTCATCCAGCTTTTTTTTTGGAAAATTTGCTACAGACATAGATGTAAATTACTCTAAAAAGAAAAAATCTTTAAGGGAGACAAGATTATCAGGCTGAAGGTGCCTCATGACTCCACTTATGGGAGAAAAGTTCTGTCTACCAGTGACAAAGGTCCCACTGGAATCTCGATGCAGGAATGTGTAGGATGTACAGTCAGCAACTCCAGCCACCAGATGGTAGACTCTGCTTACTGGTGAAGTCAGCTCTACTGTCTGGTCACCAGTTGGCAGAAACAACAGTAGACAAATTACATCACCTTAGAATCACAAAGCACAATATCACTCCTGTATTTTGATACAAGTATAAACCTTTTTTTCAAATTTCTGCTAAAGCACACACGCAGCACAAAAATGACCAAATCCCTGTCAATATTACACAGCATCTATAAATATTCTCAGATGGAGACCAAGAAGGAAAGTATATTTTTATTAGGCTGTTTATTATGTGAGTGGAATTAGCAAGAGACAGTTGGTGTAGAAAATTAATGAACTAGAGTTTCATGGCTGGAATTTACTCCAACCTGCCTTATGTTACCAGTAAAATTTGTTTGGGGAACCTCAACATACTCTTTAGGAGACATTTGTCCACTTTGCCAAATGATCACACAACTGAGCACATTCTAATGGCATTCTCTGCTAAATTTTAAATTCTCCTTTCATTGTGCAGAAACGAAATATAGTGAGAGAATACAAATGTTTGCATTTATAGAAGAGCATTTTTTTGACAAAGCCTATGAATCATTTGCATGTGTGGGAGATACATATATATGGTCCAAAGTCATCCCAAATATTTTAAAAGAGCAAAAAGGACTAATTGTACAAAATCTCAATGAATTTTGTTCCTAGAAAAGTATGAACTGTAAAAGACAACTGAAAACATTGGGTTTTGCAAAGAGAATGAAAACCATCTGTCAGAAATACTTTCCTCAGATTCTATTCCATCCGGCTATTAATTAAGTGATTTTTCATTACTACTTTCAAGAGCAGAGACTTCATTACTGGGAGCAAAGCCGAGGTGCACATTTGACCTTCCATGTCAAAGATGGTTGTGTTCCACCTCCTAACAGTGAGCGAAAGGGACAGAAGGGTCATCGTCTGTACATGGATGTGCTTCCTCCCTCTCAGAGCTGCAGCTGTGATGGATTTTAGTTCACACAGCCTCAGAGGAAGCAAATATTCCTGCTGACACTCAGGTGTGCCCTGTCCCCAGCAGTGCCATGGAGCAGGTGCTGTGAGGATCTGGTGTCCTCCAGAGCCACCTGAGAGAAGTGTGGCTGTGAACCACAGCCGCCTGCCTGGCTTTGCCAGTGGGTTTTCAGCTGAGTGTCTGACACACCAGTTGCCAAGAGACTGATCCAAGTCTCGTTTAAATGAATGGGTTTTTTTGGTTGCGTTTGCTAGGTTTTCAGCTCTGGCTTCATTTTTTTCAGTGCCACCAGCCTGAGTGCCATCCTCCCTTGTAATGTCCTCTGGGCTCCTGCTGGACCTTGGTAGGTGGAGGAGGGAGATTGAACTGATGGTAGAACATGAGGGACAATTTTGTGCTCTTTATTCTTTTTTGCAGTAATGGGTGGACGAAGTCTAATCTCCCTCTATTTTCCACATGGACCTGTAAACTGGACTTTTTTACAGCATTGATACTCATCCACCCCTTGATGCACTCTGTGCACCACAAAGCAATATGCTCCTCTCTGCCCTCAATCTCCCTTGCTCTGGGGCACATGATGTGGTGAGCAGCAATTTTCATGGTGAGCTACATAAGAAAAGCTGTACAATTTCCTAAGAGAGAGAACTTTAATACTACTTAATTATTATAAAGGGCTGATAATCTAGGCAATTAACATGTTCAGTGGAAGGCAAGCATCCTTACATATAATTTCTGATTCTACTTAGTTCTGATCTTTCAGCATCCCATTGTACCTGATGTAGTCCTATGCTATTTTGTCTTCCAGTTCATTGAGCAAATGGGTTCTGTCCTAGGGCCAAAATCTGAAAGTACAAAGTTCAGATCTCTGGAGTAGGTCCCTGACTTAGAGGAATAAAGTACTGAGAGTCACCTTATCTTCTTTGGCATGAAAAATTCAACTGGATGCCTCATAAGAAAATGCCTGTTAGCACCTCTAGTACTTTCTTCTGAAGTCAGACTACTACATAAAAGTCCATCCTTTAATAGGTTGATTTTCCTACTTCTTATTCTGACTATTCTAGGAAGCATTATCCAGAGCTGCACAAAATTGAATGTCTGATTTATTCAAAGCTAATTGAAAATTCTCAGACCTGTTAAAAAATCTGTTCTGCATTTGATGCTTTTTGTTGAATCCACATTTTTCAGCTTTAAACCTATGAATCAGAAAGTCTAAAAAATTACAACTATAATCAGCAGTGGTGGTATGGAGTGTGCAGGGGGATGTTTTAACACCATGACGTTGTGAACCACGCAGCCAAACTGTTGTGTAGGGAAAGCAAACTCAGAGTGTTATGTGGTCACTGCAGAATATTTTATCCCAATACCAAGCAGGGAATTGCATGATAATGTGGGGAAATAAAGCCAGTTTTCAGTCGTGCAGCTTTTCTGGAGGCAGCAGTAATTCACAGAATCATTAATGTTGGAAAAGGCCTTTTAGGTCACCCAGTCCCAACCAGTGACCTAAGTCTGCCATGTCCATCACTAAACAATATCCCTATGCACTACATCTACATGATTTTTAAACATTTCCAGGGATGGTGGTTCTACAGCTTTCCTGGGCAGCCTGTTCCAATGCTTGACCACCCTTTCAGTGAAGGAATTCAGTGAATTCCTTGCTGCTATGATTTGATCTCCTCAAGTACCCAAGCTTGCTTAGATATTGCTGTATTGGTGTGTCTATATATGGATGTCTATGAACAGGGTAACAGAGTAGATAGTAAACTTGGGCACAATGACACAATTCCCTCTTCTGGAAGAATCCTTGCTTCAGAGATTCTGGAGAACCCAAGATTTCAGCATATAACCTTTTCCTCTTAATCTCTTTTCATGCATCTTTGCACCAATGAAGGCTTATTGTTTCACACCACAAAACTTTAATGTTGAGGAAAGCACACAGGGACCTGATTTTAAATATGTATGGGTAACTTCTCTTTCTCTCAGAAATTTCAGATATTTGGGGTTTTCTTGGTAGAATACCTGCATATATTACTGTACCCCAGAAGATTGTTAAAATTTTTGCTATATGATCCACCTATAGCATAAGATTAATCTCAGTAAACTTGATGCTAGCAGAAACATTTACAGTTTTAAAAATCACAGTGGTGGCAAGAAAATGGGGGTGACCAAGATGACATCAAACTGAGAAAAGACAACAAACAAACTAAAATAATGATTGTTTCATCTAGGTAATTTTGTCTCATTTTCTATTGTAATTTCAACTACATATACCTAAGATACATTTATAAATGGCCATGCCTGCCTTAATTCTCTTTTCAGAGTGTGCACCAATACATGGTATAGATAGGAGTTTTTGAAGCCATTTAGTGATCCACCAAAGTAGCAGGGCATTAGGTTCTCCTTCATTCATTTGAAAACAATTAGGAGAAAACACCACTTATCTTAAATAGTATTTGTCAGATTTTCTTCATCAAACCTGGTAAATACATATCTTTTGACATTTTGATGTACAATCATCAGTCTAGGGTAAACCTAAGTGACTGGGCTTTGGCCCGTGAATTGCTTTCACTGCTGTGTGACACTAAAATGTTGTGTTGGGTTTTTCTTTTTTTTTTTTTTAAAAAGATATAATGAATATTCAAAATTAGAGTTATTCTCCACTGTGCCCACAATAGGTCAAGTGTCGTAACACAAAGAGAATACTCACTATACAATCTAGAGGTTTTACAAATGTTTCTGAATTGCATTTTTTTGCATGGGATATGCTTCAGAATTCCTGTCAATGAGAAATAGAAATTGTCTATTTTCATTTGAAGGGACAACTAGTTTAAAGGGAGATATTTTGCTTTACAGATCCTTTGCATTCATAGGTATTAATGGGCATTCACCCTTTGCACTTTTTCCCTGCAATATCAGTTTTCCATCCCCTATCCTGTGCAGTTCAGTCCTCAATAAAACATTCAGCACTACCACCTGAAGAAATACATCCTTTTATTAAGTAGTGATGCTACACAGTCCACCATTAGGATTGTTGTTTATAGATTTTTGACATTCAAAATTTAGGATGATTTGCTAACATCTCTGTAGCAGCTGCTTCTTTAACTGAGATCCAGGAGCTGGTTTGGAGCGTTGCCTTGCACTTGTTTTAGAATCTGATGAGTATTTTAGTCACAGATTCCTGACTCAACCATTTGCCTGTGATCTGCTTAGACTAACCTGTGGAAGTGCATCTGGGTTGGTTATGATTCACCTGCTCAGCAGCTTTTAGTTTTCAAACAAATACCTCAATATCCTAAGTCATGAGCAAAACTATGTAAATTGAAACTACATGGAAAAATGGATATAAAATATTTTATTCAATCTGTTTTTTCAGTAGGGAAAAGAAATATGAATTTAGTTACGAGTGTTCTACCCCTGGAAGTGTCCAAGGTCAGGCTGGACAGAGTTTGGAGCAACTTGGGATAGTGGAAAATGTCCCTGCCCATGGCAGGAGGGTTGAAACTGATTGATCCTTTCCAACCCAAACTATGCTGGGATATAATATGATTCTAGGAATGGAGGTGGAATGGAATGAATGGCAGGATTTTTGTTGCGGCTGAGGGAGAAGGTGGGGTTGGTTGTTTTAATGCTTGCTTTTCATGTACACATGGAGCTAGTCTCACCTTGTCTATTTTAACTTTCCTTCTCCCTCTGCTGCATCCTGGAGGGATTGAGAGGGAAGTTTCCATTTGGAGCTAAGTTTGGAGAGTCTTTCTGGGCAGAGGGAGGGTCAGTGCAGTGGTGCTCTCTGAGGGTGTGAGATAACTGCTGTCCTGCAGGTCAGTGTGGGTCACTCTTGCCCTAAGCAGGCCAGTCTGGCAGCTCTGAGGAACAGCAGATTTACCACGTGTGTGCAGAAGAATTACAACAGTGCACATGTATGGAAGACCTTGTGCTCCTGGAAAATGCAAAAAGGGTTTACTGGCTGCCCAGAATAACCTACACAGCCATGTTAGACTCAAAGGCTTCCTCATGACTCCAAGATCCTCAAACTGCCTGCAGGAGAACGACTTCTAGGAGTCACCAACCAACTAGAAATTCTTGCTGACGGCAGGTAAACTGTAGGATAAATATCAAAACAGAGCATTCATTGATTTTTACTCACTCCCCAAGCTCTTCTCAATCAGATGAACCCTCTTCTTGAGGATCTTTTGTTCTTCAGGTGCGACATCATGACCCTCTCCCCAAGGCAGCCTTGCTTCCAGTGGGTTTCACCCAGTGCTTGTAGGGAACATGGTTATAAAAGGCAGGTCATAAGCAAAAAATTTTCTTTTGATGAGAATGATCACACAGAATAGTAGAATATCTAGGGTTTAGAGGGTTGTTTATCTGGTATTGCTCGCGCTGTGGTTATTGCGTTGCATATCTGCCTAAAATTGATCACTGCAAGAGAGGCTACCTGTGTTTTGGATTATTTTAGGTAAGTTTTGTGAAAATCAGGCATTTTTTTGTAGTACACACATAAGCATACAGAGCTCCTCTGAGAAGAGGTAGGCATTGGTGAGCATGGCTGTGAAGTAAAGTTTTTAAGACCTCACCTTACTTTCCTGACTCGTCTGAAACAAGCAGTGAACTCAAGAACATCTTTGTTTTAATCAAGGCTATAATAATAATGAGAGCTCCAGATTTTCCAAAAAATAAGAAGGTTAATGTAGTATCTGGAGTCTGACCTCAGGTCTAAATTGTGATTCTAATGTTAATCATTATGAGACATAGCTTCACACCTCATAAATCCAAGCAGCCTGTTTCGACTATCCAGTGCAATATTTAAATAAAGAGCAGCTTCACAAAGACATGCATCACTATAGATTCCCTTTTTGCACTTTTTCAAATTATGTTGCTGCTTTATACAAACCACCTTTCATAAGCTGTCTGCCAGAAAGCTCTAAAAATAATAGCACAGACGCTTGCAACAACAAATTGGCTACCTCACTTTCAGTGAATCGAATGTTCAAATGAAAAGGTTTTTGCTTCCAAGTGTTTAAGGCATACCTTGAATATGTTACCAGGCTCAGATGTACTGGTTATAAAAATAAAGTGAAAGATAAAGGAGTTGTTTACATTCATTGTGATTTCCATTTTTTAAAATAAAAGGTTTTATTGAAATGAAGGGTGAAAAGAGACAGTTTGACTTGGCTAGTAATTGCCTATAGAGGAAGCTTAAAAATAGTCTATGGTTGTTTTTAACTTGAAATTGTACTTTCTACATCCTCTGTATGGATGCATGCCTATGGGTACATGTACTTGTGTTGGCAATCTCATATTCAAAGGTTTTAGGTTCATCTCATGTCCAGAAATGAGGATAAAGTTGAGTGATAAGGAGAGAGTTCCTGCCTGGCTGCGTCCTATCAGCTGGAATGGAATCAGCCTTGGATAGGACCAGAGCAGCCTCAGGTTTCCACAATTTGCAGGTGCCACTGGCTGCTTTGTTGTCTTTGTGGCTGAGAAGGAATGGTTCTTTCTTTGTTATCAAAGATGCGATAAATTTGGGGAAGTTCAGATGTTTGAGGAAATGGTGTGATATCGCCTCATGTGGCCCTACATGTAGTACTTGTGCAGACCAGTAGTGTTTCCGTGGTTGGTGAAAATATTTGTGAATATCCTTGTAGACACAAATGTATAAAATCATTAGGGTTGGAAGAGACCTTTAAGAACATTGAGTCCAACCATGAACATTCCACTGCCACGTCTTCCAGTAAGCTAAATCCCTAAACATCACATCCACATATTTTTTTAACACTTCCAGGGACACTTCCACTTCTCTGGGCAGCCTTTTGCAATGCCTGACCACCATTTCAGTGAACAAAATTTACCTAATATCTTATCTAAACCTCCCCTGGTGTAACTTGAGGCTGTTTCCTCTCACTCTGTTGTTATTTGGGAAGAGAGACTGACCCCCAGCTGGCTACACCATCCTGTAAGGGAGTTGTAGAGAGTGAAGTCCTCCTGCAGCCTCTTTTTCTCCAGGCTGAACAACCCCAGGTCCATCAGCCACTTTTCTCTCCTGCCTGTAAAGAGTAAAAAAACCCCACAACCACGAACATCTCGTCATGGTACTGAATTTGATTTTTGTCCAAACCTGTGAAAACACCTAAGTACATGGAGCTTTTTTTACTCATGGCTACTATATCCAGTTATCACATGCCTCCAAGTGGGACGTGGCGACACACTTATGTATTCATGAGATCACTTCTCCTAAGCTGTTCATGTATGTTTTTTTCCGAGCCTCATGGCCTGCTTTCCTCTGGGAGCTGGAAAAAAAGAACAGCTGAAAACTGAGCAAAACTATACAGGCTTTTTTTAAACACCCATTTCTAAAAGTGAATTTTTTATCGTTTTCCCCCAAACTTCCTGGGACAAGTTCTTCCCGCTCTTCATACCGTAAGTGATAAAATGCAAATGTCAAACATTATTAGTTCTGTAGCATAAGTACTAATTTTTGGTTTTTCTAAGCAGTTTATATAGGAAATTCTGGAATGTTTCCAGTCATCTTCACTATCATTTAGTCCTTAAAACCCAGAACAGACATTTAAACTGAAAAACATTATATCTTGTGTGCAGATGCACATGCAGCGCCATCAGAAGATGAATAGTTGTAGTCTTGAACTGGCGTCTCTATGAAATAGACTCTGTATAATTACATAAGAAAGCATTTTCAACAAAAAACTGCATCTTGGGCACTCCTTTGTGTGGAGACGAGTGAGCTGCAGAAGGAGAAAAGTCCACAAGTGATTAGCACTTGATTTCCATGAGAAATTTCCAACACCTCTAATTTGATTTTTCTTTCTTGTCTTTAATGAACACTTTCCTCAGTGATGTTGTTTGTTGTTTAAGATACCTCCCAGCATCATTTTTAATGTCATTACAATATGCAGGCTCTGCAGTTTGGCGAACTTAAATACCAGACAGCTCATAAAAAACTGTGGCTCTTATGGCACTACAGATAGCAGCTTCTGTATTAGATTTGTACTACTTTAATGCTGCCTCTTCTATGTCTCAAGGCTGTTTCATGCAAATATTTAAGCTTAGGTATCCTCACAAACAAGCAGCCATAACATTTCAGTAACTTTGTTTTAAAAGAAAGACTTTTGAACATGCAGGAAATATTAGTACATCAAACAAAGTGAAAGACAAGGTAGTTTAACTTGTTGGTTTGTTTGCTGAAACTCTAAAGTAAATATACTGTAGCTAAAAGTGTTCCATTTTTATCTGCCTGCTGCAGTAATGGCTGTGTTACTTCAGGGCTTACACTTCAATAATTGATCAGGGTTTGTATAGCACCGGCTAAGAGCAAAAATAAGAGTGTTGCTTTGAACAAACTGCTGCAATGTTATAGCATTAGGCACAGAAACAAGATTCTGGAAATATAGATATATAAAAAACAGGAAAAAGATGGATAAGTTGGAGTGGTAAATACTGCTTCAGGCTAGAAAGTAATGAGAATTTTTCCATAGAGAGTTTTGACCTGCTATTCAAAAATTGTTTCTTGTCTTAATAAATCCTAAAAGTGTAATTTACTTGCAAAAGGGAAAGAACAAAGGCACCAAAATTCTTTTGATAACAACACTTGTTAAGGTTGATAAGTTGGGTTTCAAATGTGTGAAGAAAAATGTGTGACAGTTTGTTTTAAGGTGACAACCTAAGTGTTCAGATACTTCCATCTTGTGCTGTTTATAAAGCAGTACTCTAGTAAATGCTTTACACATGTATATTAGAAGTGGAAACAATAGATAACATATCTTCCCATCAAATTTACAAAAGCTTTAGTATCTCTTTACAATTTTACAAAATCATTGGTATATTTTATCTATTAAATTAAGGTTATTTCACAACATGATCACTATAAATCAAAGATATGGGTATTATTTATTTCTTTTTGGCAACAAATTATTTTGAGCCTTCATTTTGGAAGTGTTTTTTATTAGTTTCAAGGTTTTATATTGTCTTCTACAGACCCAGCTTTACTACTAAGTAAAGGACACATAAAATATCTACTCTGCTGCTAAAAATTAGAGTTGAATTGATTAAAGCATGAGAAATTCTCAATAAAGAATGAAATGCCATCTTTAATCTGTTCTTCACAGAGCAGGTTCCTCCCAAGTGGATAATTTTGAATAGGATAGGTACCATGATGTCTTTTAACTTTATGGATTTGTCAAATATGTTAAATTATGGCTAAATGATAGGAAATTTAATTTATATACAATTCAGTGTGGTTATCTCAAACTGAGTGTACACAAAGGAAACCAGGGATGAAACTGTATTTGAGGGCACTTCATGTTTAACTACCTGATATAGCTGTTGAAAGTCTGTAGGTTATTTTCAAATGTACTCATGAATAAATATTACTGTGTTTGATTACTGCAGCAACCTGAAATTTCTGCAAGAATAGGAAAAAGAGCTTGACAGTTACAACCTTCTCCTCCTCCCTTCATGTACATAGCAGTAAATGCAAAAGTATTAACTGGTTTTCAAATAGTGTAGGCAGGGTTGCATGACATATGGTAGTTTGTTGTTATTGAGTATTTCCCAATATTACATGGATGTTGGTCTCAAATACGAGACATTTTTATTTGTGTAAAAGAAAAAGAGTACAATTGCCGAACTTCTCATTGTCTGCCCATGGCAAGTCCTAGGTACCTCACCTCGTTGGAATTATTCCTGGCAGTGGTGCTTCCTGCTCAAGTCACTTGGGTGCTAAAAACAAAGCACAAAACCAAACAAAACCTTCGCTCGTGTTGTTTTGAAGTGACGCCACTTCAGTGGCATTTAGCAAAAAACCTGCTCAGATGGCAGAGAAGTTGCTCCAGCGGAATTTGATCAAAAGCCAATTGCATGGTATTAAGCCACATTCCTATTGAGAATTTGTATTGACAATGTATTGCTTCCCTTAAGAAATATTACTTGAAAAAGTAATGAGAAAAATATGTAAATGTTCAAATTCCAATTAACATCACCTTCCGCCATTTTAATCCACTATTTCTGTTTTCTCCAAGTCCATCTAATGGAGTATAAAGTCTAAAAATTTTCATGATTTAAAAGATAAAATTCCTATAAAGCCCTGCAAATGGATTGTAGTTCAGGAGAACCATGGTGTATCTTGTCAGATCTGTTACTGTGATACTCTTAAGTGTGAAGACACCCCCGTATTTTGTATAAATAATTAACAGCTCCCATGGGAATCCAAATTTGACTCAACTATGGTTTCCAAACCACTTGAAGTTCAAGATAGTCAAGGTTAAGATCTTGTTTTGTCCAATTTCTGTTCCTATTTCAAGTTGTAGCTAACAATATCAGAGCTAAAATTAAGATGAATAGAGGAAAAAATATTACTTGCTTTCCAGAAGGCAAGGCTGGGTATTTGGAGAACAAAAATGAGATTACACTTGCAGCAGATTGGGAAATGCTGTTCTGGTGGGGGGGTGGTCCCTGTGAGGCAACCCCAGCTCTGCTGCTGTCCTTGGAGCTCAGCTGGTCCACCATGGGGTTGTCCAGGAGTTATGACAGCAGCAGGTTTACATCATAATGCCAGAATCCTGTCCTTTGAGGAAAGGAAATCTCAGCATTTCTGGGAAAGAGCAGGAGTGCCTTAGGTTGTACCAGAATGATGGGATTTCTTCCAGAGATCATCCCTGATCTGCTATGAGTGGTGCATCAGAGCCAGGAGACCTGCAGGTCTGAGGTTCTCCACGTCCTCTTAAAATCATTCTGAGAGATGTAAAAAGGGAAAGGATAATAATGTTGCAATTAAATCTTTAATAGGCGTCTAAATTGCTTATCACTGAGCACTGGAAGGGGTAAATCTGTGGCAAATTTTAAGATTCCATTCTAAGCTTTGAGCATTTGGGCAGACACTGCTTTATGGGTTGATGTTGGTTTCTTGTTTTCTAAAATCTTCCCACAAGCACAAGTGTTTATCTTGAAAAAGAAAGGTGGTTTATTCTGTACAATGCAAAAGAAAATCCAAAAATGTATTTTTAGGTTGCACTTCTGAATTTGAGCCATGGATTCTATCCTGAGTAAAGATTCATTGTTTACAGTCAATATCAGGCCCTGCTCAAGTCTGTATTTTGTGCTAGATAATAGGTTTCTGAGTAGCTTTTTTTTTTTTTTTTTTTTTTGCCTTAAGCAATATAATATTTAAGGACTACATACAAATCAGATATTGTGATTGAGAATTTTCAACACATTACGTTTTGCCTCTGAGACCAGCCTTCTCCTGGAGGACAAAAAATTAAAAGTTTGATTTTGTGTAGAAAGAGGTTAAACACAGGAATGTCTAGTAATTGGATTATATTTTTCCAACCCACACTTAAAATTAAATACAAGACAGGAATCCACCAATAACCACCAAAATGTCCCTAGCACATGTTCTTTTGCTATGATCTGACAATATTGTAAAGCACCAGGAGCAGGTGGCAAATGCTGTAAATGGTCAGTCATGTTTTTAAGTGGACTGTCTTAGAATGATGGACAATAATCCATCAATTAAAAAAGAGAACCTGATCCATTGATGGCCCTCTCCAACCATTGCAGCTGATATCAAAGCCAAATTTTATTGCATAGGGAAAAGCCTTTTGTCATAGCAACACATTCACACAAGTAGTAGTTGCATGCATAACGTGAGAAATAAACCCAAATAAAATTACCGTTATTTATATGTGGTTTTTATCTAATAGTAACACATAAAACATGCCAGACTCTTTCAAGATACTCATTTAGAGCCCAAAGACTTTCTTTACCCTGAGTAATTGCCATCTGAGCAGAGATATGTAATTAAGACAAAGGAGAAACTTAAACAATTAAACACATCATTTTTTTAGCTGTGTACTATTTTTTGTTTTAAATCCTTTATTCTGAGGATGAATGTAGAGTTTAGGGAAGTGGCATGGGGAAGCTTATTAACAGAAAGGAGAAGGGACATAAAAGAAGAGAAAGGATTAAGGAAGGGATGGCTGAAAAGGATAAAATGGGGGAGCAAGGAGAGTGCATCACACAGCCTCTCAAGCTTATGCCACGGAGTAGAAAATAAGTAACAAAAACAGTGTTTGAAAATGTCATTGTGGGCTGAACAAGGCAATTAGGAAATATCAGATCTACATGAATTTAGATGAGCACTGCACTCATGTATATCATGATAGAGCCTTCAATGATGGGATCACAACTTACTTTTCTCTGAGCACTCCTAGATCCTCCATTAAATAGAAAATTGTCTTTGAGGTAAATCACGGATTTGACTGTGTCTTCCATATTCTGAAAGTGTCCAAGGAGCTAGTAAGGGGACTGCAGGAGAAAAAGCAGGTTGAGACATGGAAAGCAGAGCTGGGTCAGGCCTCTCTCACAGTGCTCAAATCTACCTTTTCCACCCCAATCCTTGCTTTTGGCTTTATGGTACCTCACAACTGACATGCTTCTCCTTTGCTGGGGTCTGATTTGGGACCCAGAGAAGTCACAGCACAACTGCACCAAAGCAGTAGATGCTTCTGACCTCATTCTCTTTGCTCCTAAGATTTCCCACTGTGGACATTTCAGCTGAAGGAATAAAACACCCTCTTGTTTCCAATGGGTCTTGCACAATTCCGAGCAGAACCTAAGTACTGTGGTACATTAATGAGAGAGTTGTAAAAAGAAAGACTGGACAGTTTTTCATAAAACCAATCATTTGTGCTCTGAATGAGGCAGGAGACTATGTAAAAAAATATATATATATGTATATATGCATGTAGGGAATGGATAATGAACAGTGTCATTATGCAAACTTCAAAATAATTTGTTTTCCAGACTTCATAATGTTTATAATAGTTAGTGTGTGTATATTTATATATATATAAAACACATAGGGTAGTATAATTTATGTAATATAAGTATTATTTTCACATGTAGGCCTGAGTACTCTGAGCTGAGGATTCTTCCCAAATTTATAGAAACCTGTTTTTAGAACCTGTCTCTTCTAAAGGGGATGTTTTGAGGATGTTTTTGGAGGAGGAGAGTGTCAGCCATCTCTACAGTTGCATCAATTTTCTTGTTTAACAGACACATTAAAAACTAATGCAAAACATAGCAGGAACCATTTTCACCCAGCCATCAGACTCGCTGAAGCAATTCACTGTTTACATCACTGGTTCATACCTTCATTTTGCACAAGAGCAACTACATCTCTTCGTCTGCTCTGGTGTAAATCCTGCAGCAGCCTTAAATTCAAAAAAGACCTGATATTTAAAATATGAGAGATCCCTATTTGGCATCAGAGAGGCAGTGACATGAAATCCTAATGTTGCCTCTCTATTTTGAAAATGTTGGGGTTTAGGAGCAAAAATAACCTGCTCTGCATCAAGTACTGGTTTGCTTTACTGCTTATTTTTATTTTTTTCCCTCCTTCCAATTCTCCCCCCGCCCCCATCCAGGCTGGCCTCCTCTCTTTATTTGTATAAATAATTGAGGATGCAATTATTTATGGCTGCACATAAGGATTCTAGATGTCTAACTATCTATCTGTGCCCACAGATCAGATAGTTTGTTATCTATATCACTATTTGCACCTGCAAGTCATTGTGCTTGGAAATTATCTCCTCATCTAATTGTGTGCACAAACAGAGGTTGAATTAAAGCTGCTTTAGAAAGAAAGCCCCTTCTGTAGAGTGCACAGATACAGTTCATCTGTGGTTTTTAGGTTTTTGTCTAGATTCATGAAAATACCTGCTGCCATCTAAAATATTTTGTTTTGAGCACCTCATCTCTTCTTTCAAGTCCACATGTAGGAGATGGTGAAAGGTGGTTGGGTGTGAGCACTGAACAGCCCTTGATGCTGGGTTGGATCATGCATGGGATGTGAAATTTGAGGTTTTTTTGCCATTGTGCTGCCTTTGAGGAAAACAACACAAATGCTTACCGAGACCCTCTTAAAAGTGAGCACATTCATGATCTGCAACACTTTACTGAGCAGAAACCCAGCCCTGACTCTGGTCCTGGCACTTCCTCTTGCTTAAACCCCAGCCCTCTATCTTGGGCATTTTCCTTCTGAATCATAATTGCGCAATCTGTTTCTCGTTTTAGCACAAAAAAATCTTCTCGAAATGGAGCAGGCTAACTTTAAACAAGCTGCATTTTTCATGAATCAGGTTGTAAAGTTCCCTCTGCCAGGGAGGAGGCATGTCCTTGCAAAATTCTGCATTTTTTAAAAACAAAAAAAAAAAAAAAAAGGTTATCTAAAGATGGATGGTATGATATGTCAGGCTTACAATTACATTTTTCTGTAAACAACATAGGGTTGGGAAAATGGGTCTCAACTGTTCAAAATACTTTTGAACAGCCAAGAAGAAATGATGTTTACCATTTTACGAACGCTACGGATACTTTATTGTCTGAGTGGCTTCCATGCACTCCAATAAATTTAAATTGGATATTTGCTGTCCAAATTGACAGTGGGTGATTAAGCCAAAAATAAGAGCATTCGCCTTTAAATTTTAGCTGTGGCATCGTGTTATATTCCCAACATTATGTTACGTTGCATCAAGGCAGTCACTACAGACCAAAATTTTGATGGATATAAAGCAGATCAAAAGGGTATAGTGATTTTGAAGTCAGTGACAATAGATGCCTCAATATTTGTACATTTCTGCTAAAGAGACTTGCATTATTTTGTCAGTTTGTTTCATTTTCGGGGTATTCAGAAATGATATTCATTCTTTGATATAAGCCTTAAATTGTACAATTTAAGAAAACTGACTGAAAAAGATAAATTAAATGGGTAGAAATATTTTCAAATCAAAGAACAACTGACATATATAAAAATGATGTATGTTTCTTACATAGTCCACAGGGAGAATTCTGCAGGCTTGCTATGATCTCTACAATTTGCCTCCGGGCAAACGAGGCTTTGGGATATTCTATTATTCCTTTGGTCTGTTTATCATGGAAACTGATGTACAAATCGAAGGTTCTTTTGGACCTTTCCTTTCGGTTCCCTGGATGTGCTGAGGATGAACTTATCACCTGTCCTCACCTTCAGCAGAGTGCTTTGGGGAAGGTTCAGTGACCAATAATCAATTATTATTGAGAAGCAATCAATTGCTAATCTCCATAATTATGCACATCTAAACACTATGAACAAGAAAGAGAAACAAAGCTGCACTCCAAGCATTGCCTTGTTAGCAGTATTTTGTTAACACAGGCTCTAAAAAAAGCTGCCGCAGCTGGTAGCACAAATGTGTTTCCAGTATTCAGGCCATCAACGTGATTCGTCGCTAAATGTATAGAATCAGCTTCTTGCTAAAAACTACAATTACAGGTGATATACAGATTGAAATCACAGGGCTGGTTTGTCGAAGAAAATTGTCCTAATGATGGGTTTTCGGATCGGGAATGCAGCTCTTTTCTTCCTCTGTGATGGGTACTGAAGGCAGCTGCACCTGCCTCTGTGCTGTATTCTGCCGCACTTAATGATATCTGATGATATCATTAGGCAAAGTGTTCATAAACAGATGTTGAGCCTGTGCCTAAATGCTGTCAGATGAGCGGTTGCTGGCCTGAAACAGTATTATTTATATAGAACATTTACGTTTGTTATGTTAATAACCCCACTATTAGCTCTCTGGATGTTGCGATAGGAATGTAAATGTAGTTAATATGAATAACAACCTCTTTACTCTTTGTGCTGCAGTTGAGTATAACTTTTAGGCTTTTAGAGAGAAACAAAGATTCCCCCCACCAAGTCCTTTTGACTTCATGATTTTTTTTGGCACCGTTCGAAATTTTGATCAGCAGATAAATGGTAAGAATCTGTAGGACAGATGTTAAAGACTGGAATTTGTTTCTCTTAACACTTCATGTTTTCAAGAAATTCGAGTATTTATGTGTTTTCTGGTTATTCCCGGACCCAGTTCATTACCCTAATATGTCAGAGTTTTGATTGTGGGCACTAAATTGACAAACACCCATTAAAAATAAAAATAAAAAGTACTAGAGCAACTGGAATTATCATCTGTATTTCTAAATATTATCTTCCCCGACTGTTTAGTTTATTTCACAACAATAACTAAATATTGGGGAGACCACCTCACTCAATATTCATCTTTTTTTGTTTAATCTTTCAGTCTGCTGTTATTCTAGCAGTGCTTGAAATACTGCTTTACAATTGCTGAGGGTTTATTTAGCCAAAGTTGCATTTTATACCTCATAGTTAATTCATGTAGAGTAAGTTATGTAAATTTTGACAGTCATCAAAATGTGCAGTGTTTCTCTAAAATACAGCTTACTCGCGATAGCTCTGTTATAAAAATATCATTGGTGCCTTCATAATTTTATTTCATATTTTAACTCTTTCTGAATAGGGGTTGGGAGTCGAGGTGCGTGTTGCAAGGAGGGGTTTCTTGCTGGTTTCTATGGCAGATGATGATGGTGTTTCTACTTTTACATGTATAAAGTGTTATTAACTGATGTGCTGCTCTAACCATGCTTTGGAACCACAGCAAACTGTTCTCTTCATTGTGTGTGTTAATGCTTTTATAGCCCTCCGTGTGCAGGGAAATGTTAAACATATCACTGTCAGAGCATGCCTGTAGCATAAGGGAAGAGATGATTCTTTCTTTTTCTCCCCTCCACGTGGAAACCCTGTGTGTTTTGTTCACCTACCCCTAAAATCTGCAGCCCTCTCCTTCGTGTGTCTCCCCAGATGAGTAGTCTGCTCCACATTTTACTGAGGGGTGCATTTAGGGGGCAAATAAATGTTTGGTGCCTCTTACAAGGAGAAATGAAGTAGGAAGTCCCAGTGCTTGACTGTCCAACAGGGCAATGAAAGGACCAACTAGACCCTTGGAAGGGAATTGAAAGATGCACGATAAAGAGAATTGGCTGCTTGGTAAGGGAAAGAGGACTAAATAGAAGGGGAAAAATAAGCATTTAGGAATCGTTCTTGAAGAAGTAACCCACAGCTTTTCTCAGGTAGTATGTCAGGTAGGAACCCAAATATCTCCAGTGCCATTGAACCATCCAAGTTTCCCTCTCAGATGGAAAGAAAATGCTGGTAAATGGTTAAAAATATTAGAAATCTGTTTGCTGTGCATGTTTGGGCTCAGCTGCCCTTGTAGGAGTTGAGGTACCACCCTAAGGAGTGGGGGAGGGTGTAAAATGGGAAAAGCAATCCTGTGCTGTTGGGTTGTGGTTTGTTTGGGTTTTTTTTAAGGTGAAAGCTCCTTTAGCCCAATGTTTTGGCAACATATGCATTCACTGAGTTTATTTTCATTAGGCTGGTAATGAGGACACCAGGATCAGTCTTAAGACAGGTTTATACTTTTGGGACCTGCAGAGTGTGCATGTGCCTAAAAGGAGAATATTTCTATAGCTCCATCTAGTCCATCTACTGTTCTTGTACATATTTTATTGTAATCAGTGGGAATCAAGTGAATATTAAGGCTAAAGAATCACATCATGAAAGACAGATAAATTTTGTACAATAGATCCATTACAATTTGTGAGTAATCAGCCTTTCAAGAAGAGACTTTACAAAGCACAATGTAAATTCATTGCTATTTCCCCTTAAATATTTATTATATGTTGTATTATTAGGTTATCTGATATTAGAAAGGAATAAAGAAAAATGGCAAAACAGGATATTAAAATTCTTACTTTTTATCTCCTTTCTTTCGCTGAATGTTATTTTTAGATAGGTCTGAAAGAGACAGCAAATGTAGACGCTATTGGGCTTTAAACAATTTAAAAATCTGGAATTGGATCTGAACTTTGTAGCGTCTGCCCGATTTCAAATGAAAAGCAGGAACCAGTAAAGCGTTTTAAGTAGAACTGGTTTAATCGTGCTCAAATTCGTGGGGATTTGCTTGCTTTGAAGAGGTTCATTTTTGTGCAGACCTCCAGTGTCTGATGGCCTGAAGGAAAGCTGTCTGAGCGAAGAAAGAGAAGTGTAATGCTGGCGTGCATTAGTGGTGATGTTAACATATCACACTATCAGTTCATGTTGTGATGAGAACTGTTAGAAGTGCTTGGCAGAAATCACAGGTTACATCACAAAACATGCAAGACCAGAGAGGTCATCACTTTAGTTATCAATAATAAAATCCTCTGAATTTTGCTTTTGCGGCGTTCAGACAGTCCCCCACCCCCAGGTAAACGCATTTTTCTGGCTTTAGTTTTTGTTTGATTCTTTCTTCGTAGTATACTGATTATTGCATGGTTGTGTTTATAATATCTGTGGACTGGATGGTGATTTCTTTGTTTCATGTATCACTGCTGGTTCCTACGAGAGGTGACATATCTTATTCTATTTCTCAATAAATACCTATTCTGTTTCTGTTTGCTGCAGTGCTGCCATTCAACAGGCTCAGGTGTCTAAAATAAAGCCTTCAGGTTAAAAAATTTCAGTATTTTGTGCCAAATTCTGTGATTTTACACTGATCAAAAAGCCAGACAAGGTTTACTTAAGCCGATCCATCAAGGAAATTCACTGGTATAGTGAAAGACAGCCTGGCTCATCAGATTATTAATGAGATAAGTCTTATTTCATTAAAAACAATGTGGGCTTTGTCAGTCAATGGTTTTGCTGTTTATTAGCAAGAATTCAGTTAAACTTCCACTGACATAGCAACAGTGCAGAAAACAACATTTTGAGAAGACAGTGCTAAGATAAAGGCAGGAATGGTGACTCCTACCTGAATGAGCTCAAATTTTATTGCCTTCTTTCTTCCATGAATTTCAAAAGTCTAATTTTATAGATGCTATAATATTTATAAATTATATAGCAGCTCCTTACTTTATCAGGCAATGATTTGAGACTGTAAATAGGAATAAAGTCAATTCTGAGATGAAATATGCTCAGAAATTAAAAAAAAACCTCTATATAGTACAAATCTCTTTAGTCAGTGAAGGTAGAAAACCTGGTAACATCCAGAGGAGGCTGTAGCCTCTTTAGTCCAGTGTTGGACCTACTGTGAGTGAGAATTCACTGGGAAAAAAAAAAAAAAAGCTAGAGGATGAGAAATATTGTTTCATATTAGGTTTTTTTTGGTATATTTTCTACTTGCACCTTTCTAGGAAAGGAGTAGGCAGAGCTATTTGTGTTGCACAAATATTTTTCTTATCAGGGCTGGTGCAGCAAAGCTGAGCTTAGTGAGCTAAGCTAGAAGTAGTGAATAAAGGGAGGAGAGAGAGAAAAGCTTGTGAGGAGATAGGCAAAGTGTAAATTTCTCTGTAAGACCATCAGGATTTGGTTCTGCAAAGCCCATCTTCCTGCAGTAGGGATGGGTGGTAATCTCCTGCAAGGTGTGGTGGCTTTTTGAGCCCTGAGGAAGGAAATTGCTGCCTGGCTGAGGAGGAATTGCAGCAAAAATAGGGTTGTGCAGGACCTGAAATTAAAAATGGCTTTTCATAGCATTGCATCAGCTGGAAATCATGGTCAGGTCCACAGCTCTTACAGCCCTTTGATGGACTGTATTCATCCAAAGATCCAAGTGTTTTGGGATCTGCAGGGCTCAGTCCACAACGTTTCAGTGCATTTGTTTTCTGCAGTCTTTGTGGTTAAGCAATGGAACTTGATTTTTGTCTAAAGCAGGTGTTGCACAATAGAATACCCTCTCCTCTAAGGGTTGGTTGTTGTGCAGATTACAGCCCATAACCTGAGTGTTTGTGGGTGGATCTGGATCATGAAAATAAAACCAGAATTAAGGCAAACAGACCGATGCACAGCCTTCCAGAAAGATATGAACTCAGCCTAATTAGATCTGAGTTTCTAGGAAAGCAGTGACAGGTCAGACTTGTGGAGTTCAGTGTGGGACACTTTTTATTCTTGAGTTTTCTTCCCATTTCTTCTCGACTCTAGCATTTATTCCATTGTTTCCTCAGGTTGTAGAGACTGGCCATGGAATGCCAGTTCCATTGAGTTAGTGACTATTCCCCAACTAAAATGTAAAATTTCCAAGGACTCTGTGTGCTTCTGTGAATATGTACAGTGCACTTTATCAGAAGTTAACGGAATATTATATATCCATATTTTGATGTAGAGCTTTGGTGCTGAAAATATTCCCTGCACGGAAAAATAATAACATTTTTCAAGAAGGTCATAAGATATTCCCACTTTCATCTCTTTTGTTTTCCCCTAATTTATTTTGAAATGCCATGTTTTATTCAAATAGAAGGAGATTCTACCATAAATTTGGATGCCATATGTACAGCTTCTAAAAGGCTCTCTGGTTCTCATAGATTTCTACAGCATTTTATTATAATAATTTTTTGTAGGTGTGAGAGCAGAGGATTTCAGAGAGGTAGACAGTAATAAATTCTCCACCACCTGTTTCTGAGTTGAAAACTTACTTCTGTTTCTGTTTTGTTCACGTTTTTTGGTCCAATATGAAAGCAGGCCTTTCAATAAGATGACTTCAGATAAAATGTTTAAAAACACTAGATGAATCCTTATTTTCTGTTGTGAACAGAGTAGATTTTTTTTTGTTAAAATATTAAAATGGAGTCCCATCAGTGGATGGTATGTAATATTTACTCAGATCTTTGGAGTGCACAGCTGTTCATTCTGATAAGAAGTACTTTATGAAGAAAGGGATCTTTAGCAAGGTAGGCTAAGGTAGATTGTGGTGTTTTTATATTTAAGTGTCCTCAGTGATATCTCAGTTTTAGATAATATAGGGAATATGGAGCAATCTGGAGTTAAATTTCTTTGTTTCTGTTGTCATTAAGACAATATTTTGTCATTATTTCATATTCAGAGTTTTCTGTCAAGCAAGATATAGCAGGACATTTTATATATATGATATACACATGGTTTTCTTGTTATTTTCATGAAAGAGGGAGGGATCCTTTGAGCACCAGGATCTATGGATAAAATCAGTGGGCCAACCTTTTTCTCTCTCCCTTCTGGAGAAGTCAGTTTATTCAGGTCCAGGTAGGAAGAGATCACAGAGCAGAAGCATCCTGTGGAGTTAGACAGTAATTCCACTCCTCTTTTGCCTCTGTTTAGCTCACTGCAAAGGTGCAGCCTAAATCATTAAAGATATTGGCAAGTGAAGGACTGAAGGAGTTCTGAGCCTCTAACTGTCCTGTACAGTTTTAACTTTTCCATATTTTTTTTTAATTCATCTCTATCTAAATTCCTGATCTCTTGAATACTTTGCAGATGATATTTTCAATAATTCTACTCTTACCAACATTAGACTCATTCGCCATTGTAAATAAATATTTGGTCTCCTTCACTGTTTTTTGTCAGATTTTTTTAAGGTGCTGTTTGCTTTGTTTTTTAAGCATAATTTGACGAGGAGATATGTAGGCTCATGGTCATCATCTAACAATAAGGGAAGTTCAATAGCTAAACACAGATGCTTAAGTTGAGCAGACATAATTTTCAGCAAGTGGTTCTCAATCCTTGTGGGTGGCAAATAATCTCTATAATTAATGAAAATGAATTTATATACAGTGAATTAGTAACTATTGATATGAGGAATAGGTCATGGGCTTTTGCTTACTGCTGCCAGTCCTTAAAACACAGTTATGTGAGCAATAACATAGAAATATGCTCCTTCACTGCTTTAAAAATAAGAAAACTGAACAATTACAGTAGATTAAAGATGGCAAATGAAGTTCTGTGTGGTTAAACCAAAGTGATGTACCCATCTGTCTCGTCAGTATTTCCCTCAAACAAAAATAACTGGTTTTTCTGACCTGCTGGAGAATATGTCAACCCATTTAAAGTCCTCCAGGCCTGATTGCTTCGCCACGTCCCACCAGAAGTTGCTCTCCTCTGTAGTTCAAAACGCAGAGAATTCAATACAAGGCTGAATTCCTGTACGCTAAAAGGTAGAGCTGGAGGGCGAGAAAGCTCTGTGTGAGATAGGCAGAGCGTTAGACTCACCACCTCCCCTGAGCCCTTGGTTTGTCTTTACCCTCCTACAACACATGAGAAACAGCACAGAATGCAGAGCAGCGAGAAATCGCCGTCCCCAAAATGCTCTAGCAACGTGATAATGCTGGCAATATGAGCTATATCATCAGCTGATGTAAATCAATGTGGCTGCAAAAGAATTTATAATCCTTTAGAGCTGTTGAAGATCCAGACAACGGTTAAGGAAAGAAAATTCTCTGCTTTTTTTTTTTTTTTTTAAATTTTTTTTTTAATAGATATCAGGGAAACTAGAGAGGTGCTCCAGGTGGGGGATGGCAATATTGATGCCTGGGAATAAAGGAAGGATACCAGGTAGACCAGCAAGGAAAACACGGCTCCACTGGCTCAGTAATCCTTGAATCTTATGGCACTCGTTTAATGAGATCTCTTCATCTTGAAATTAAAGTACAAGGAGTTTTTTTACAGAGAACAGTATTCAATAACAAAATATTAAATGATAAACACAGATTGCTTAAAATCAGATGGGCCATTTTAAGAAAAAGCATTTTAGCTCATCATGATATGTAGCACCTTATTTAAATTAGGAGGTGTTAATTCTTAGCTTGAATAATATATTAATATAATATGTAAAGTGAATGGCATTGTTAATCACAGTCGCGCCTGGAACGACTTTGCTTCTGTGCACTGAATGTTAATTTTGCAAAACATTAATTTCAAAGATTTTGCAGCAGTGCTTTTGTAATTAAATATTAATGTCACATGTTATTGCAGTAGCATGTTTATGAAAGCCGGCAACACTTCAAGTCAACTCATTTGTTTTTATATTTATTCTTGTACATCTGCAATCCCTTCCATTTCACAATTTCAAAGTGAAGGCCATTTTGAATAGTCAATATGTGAACATTTTTCATTGTAAGCGTTTTTTAACATCCAACAGGGTAAATATTTAATGTTGTGTTTTTAGCTGGTATAATTTTTCAGAAAATTGGCTATAACTTTTAACAACTCAAAGGTACCTAAACTGTCTACATTTTTGGCGAAAGTGATCTGAAAATAATATAGCAATAAACATGATGAAGCTGTGAAAAAATACTTAAAAAATTAGAAGCTTTTTTCAGAAAGTTTGACTTCCAGAAGTTGAGATTTCCCAGCCAAGCATGTTCTGTTGCCACTTTATTACCTGGGGTGTCGTGACTTTATATCCACTTGAGTCATTTCAGCAAACACAGGGTTGACTTCGGAGTAACTTTTCCAAGTCGTGTGTTTGCATTAGTGCTGGAGAATTCACATCTGCAGCAGATTGCTTAATGATTGTTGTTCAGTATTTTAAAATAAACATTTTCTGTTTGTGCCCTAAGCCATTTCACAGGCACCGGGAGGATTCAGACTCAAACCATTTCCTATTAGGGCCAAATTGTGAGGGCAACGAAGTTTGTCAGCTGCTTTTATTGACATGTATGCAATATATACATGCCTGTATTGGTTCACCCAGGTCTGTTTTGACCAATTTACTGTATCTCACGATCTTGCCTGTGGCTCTTCAAACCTGTGAATTACATTAGTCTAAAAAGAAAGTCATTTCCATTTCAGTGTGTTGGCAAGAAGAAATTTGTTCAAGGTATCATATTTTAAACCATTCTTAGTCCTTTCATCCTCCCTTGGTATAGATACAGCAAAACAATTTGGCAGAGCAAATTGTGAATTATAAAATATGTTATTTATTCTATCGCAAAATATATGAACAATCAAGATGCATTGTTTAGTTACAGGCACATTTAATAGTTAAAAATTATATCTGCACCTGATGTTGAATATTAACAGCTAATACCATTTGACAGTGATGAAATTAAAGGATGAAGAAGAGATACAAACTACATTTTACAAGCATGATGGGTCTCCAACAATGCCATTTAAATATTATTTGTCACTATTTAAAATGAACCTTTCCCCTTTAAGCTATGCCATTATGCTCATTTGTCCTGTCACCACTGACAGGCTCTATGAGTCACACACAAAAATGGTCATTAGGTACTGCATCTTCATCTTATTTAAAAAAATAGAAAGCATTCTGATGCCTCTAAAAGCCTGTAATTATTTTCATCCGAGGAGATAGTGTTGCTTGGAAGGTAATTTAATAACCTTTTGCATGTACCTGGGGAATGCCTCTCTGGGGAACCAAGGTGCCGACATGCCATTCAGTCGTCAAAACATGACCTTTAATGGTTGCTTGGAGAGAAGTTAGCCTGGAACGTTGTACACAGCGCGATGCTAATTCTGCTCTCTAATGTATGCAAAATTTAGTTCTTGAGCAATGATCTTTGTAAGATGAATTAATATAGGTACTGCTCCAGGAAACAAAAGAAATTGCAGTTGTGAGAGCTTTTCCCCACCACGATCTTTTTTTGCTATATTGTTTTGAAGGAGCGCCCGAGCTGTCTGATTTTTTAATTTTTTTTTTTTTTTAGGAAATGCTAGCAACAACAAAACTGTACCTGGCAACGTTTCCCAGAATTTGTGGGTTTAATTCTTGCTTTGGTGAGGAATGCCCAGTATCTCTCACAGGGAAAACTGGGACAGTGTCTGTGTGACGGCTGTACAGCCTCTGATGGCTGAACAATAAAATAGAGTAAATAGAAACTATAAGAAAGTAAAATGACAGCTTGTAGTAAAATGAATACACACCGAGAGTGGCTTTGAAAAATTACTAATACAGTTACGGGGTTAAAGCAGAAAGCACTGGGTTTTCTGCAGCAATAACATATGCCAGGCACCTACAGGATATAGCAAATGAGGCACAGACTATGTCCTGTGACATCAAGGTCCAGAAACTCTTTATTTTGGTACACTGATATTAGATCCCACCCTGGTTAGAAATGCTGGGATTTCAGCTCATACCCCTGACATGCCATCCGTCAATTTATTAGCACGCTGGTGCAGTAAGCCACTGAACAGGCTATATCAATTCGGTTAGGGGCTTTTTTTTTCTCCCCTCTTCCCTTTAAAATGTCTGTAATCCTCAGCTCTGCTCTCTCAACCGGTCAACATGAAAGATTTATGTTGCACTTTTTTTTTTTTTCATTGCCACACCTGAATATGGATTACTTAAATGGGCTGTAAATAATTCATATCTGGGAATAAGTTTCCATTACTGACCAATGTTGTAATTTAATATACTCTATTATGGGTTATACAATTTTAGATTGTTTTCTGTGTGCATTCAGCAGTCGGGCAGACAACAGTTTAAGTAAAAAGGGCAAGATGTTTGTTCAGCTTATTTTCATGTTCAGTGCTGTACTGGAGGGAGGGAAATGCTGGTTTTAACAGCATTCTTTGTAGCTGTTCATGAAAATAAAAAATCTTAACCTGAATCAGCATAAAGAAAACTGAATGAGTAAAAGGAGGAAGGGGGGGGGTGTATTAATCTAGATTTATATTCACCAAGCAGATGTCAGGTTTTAATGTAAAATACAAACATATTTTTCAGTAACACAAAATGTATCCCCCTCTCAATATGTGTGGGATTTTTTTTTCCCTTTCCCTTAACCAGTACTACTGCCTGTCACATGTGGTGCTTGATAATTCTGTCAAAAGTACCTATAATAGGAGAGAACATATTTAGCAAGAACTTTTTGAATAAGGTTACAAGCTACAAATAGAAATGCTCCAAAATGTTAAAGAGCATCATATTTTTAAAAACTGTCCATGTTCAAGTGTTTACACTTAAAAGAGATTTAAACAATTTAAGATTAAGTTGACTGTGGTAAAAAAAATTAATAATAGATTAATACATGAAAATCTATGAAGTCACATAAGATAATGATTTAAAAAGGAATAATTTAAAAAGATGAATTAAAAAGTAGAATCAGAAAAGAAGGCCAACATAAACTAGGGAAAAACATGCTGTGAATAAAGTCTGTTAGATCTTGAAATAGGAGAACTGCTAAATAATGCATAGTTTTATTTTTCTATAATTTGCATAAACCTTAAGAGAGTATTTATTTGTGTAAAACTTGATGCATCGAGGAAGGAGAATTAAAAAAATGGCATTCATTTTGTTTTCATTTTGGTATTTAGGAAAAATATTCTGTTACATATGGACTACTTAGACCTAATCATCTGACTGAATGTGATGTGTTTCTTGAGCCAGGTTGGAAAGGGCTGGCTTGAGAACAGTGCCCTGGTCTTGCTGCAGGCTATGCAGGTTGGCCCAAACTCTGCTGGGGAGCAGATGGTGAGCCAATGCTTGTAGTCACACTTACCTTCCTTGCTAAATCCATAATCCCTCACTGGACACGCAGCCAAGGCAGGCTTTGGAGGCAGAAAGGAGGTTACAATCTGGACTTGGGTATTGACTGCCAGAACTGAGAAAACAGCTCAGAAATTTCAAATGCTTAACAAGTTATCTGTCTTGTCCCTAAGCCAGTGCAGCATTTTTAAAAGTAATTAAGACATGATTGAAAATGTGTGTGCCATCTAAATACAAAAAAATCTTCAAAAATAATCAAAACCAATAATTAAAAGCTACATTTAATATACTAGTTAGTGAAAAGAGACTTATTTAAGCTGAACTTGCTTTTCTTTTTATTGCACGATGCTGGTGAATTTTTTTAAAGGACGCTTATATTCAGGGTTGGGAGAGAAAAATATTTTCTCTGAGCAAGGCATTGAACAAAACTGGAGTTTTTAAAATATGCCACTCTATGGAATTTTAGCTAACGGTGTGACGATGATTAATTTAATTAATTATTTAATTAACTTCATACTGAGGGAATATTAGCCATATTATTATATATTACAAGATACCTAATATGTAATGATAAGCACGATGCTCCTGCACAGAAAAAATAACAGTTGCTTATAATAATCACAGCATGGCTTGCCTTTCTAAATATTTAATCTATTCTAAATCAAGACAGTGATCCTCAAAAATCTATAATTTCAAAAAATATTTAGTAAACAGCCAAATTGTGGTCAACTGCAGTAAAGGGTGTGCCATCTGTTTAATGTAAATATCTGGGAAAAGGGAATGTCGTATACAAAAGATTACAGAAATACAGTGAATATACACAAACCTTACTTTGTGTGTGTGTGTGTGTGTTTGTTTGTGCATGTGGTGTAAAACATTTAATTTATTTTTACCCAAAACATAAATGTAGACTCAGTCCTATAAGGGGTGAACCTTTGCACCGAGATGCATCAGAATATTTCACCATGGACTTAATTTAAAGCACATACATCATTGTATTAGATTTTGAGAGATTAAGCTCTCGCTAAGCATTTTATTAATAAAATAAAATATATCTCATAAATCATTAATGGGTTCTATGAAACTTATCTATCACACCATTTAAAGATGTAAAGTAATTTTAAAAAGGAATAGTTAATTACATGATCCATTTTAGTCGGAACACAGTTAAAGTTCTATTTTGATCAAGCAGAAAGACATGCTCAATTTATGTAAACACCATACCCTTAACTCTGACCATCGCCCTCTTGGGATTTTCAATATATTTGTTTCTTTGTCCAAAAAAAACCTGTATTATTCTAAAGGATGTTGCTGTTTGGAAGCACCAGTTAATGGATTAACCAAGTGACACTTAAAATCACTTACATTTGGAAACATTATTTATTTGTAAAGAATAAGGGAGAAATATATAGCATTGCTCATTTGCAGTACATTAGAAGTGTATATGTCCATTCCCTTCTGTCAGAGACCAATCACTGTGTGCCAGTAATGGGTGCATACATAATGTTAACTTAATTGAAATTCCTTCTGAAAGATTTGTGCATATGAAATTGCACTGATACAGAAAAAGGTTTATTTTTACACTAGAATTAAGACTACTCTGTGTAACAGCACAACATGTGTATGTTTTATATTGAGTACGAGTAAAGGGCCGGATTCTCAGCTGCTGTAAATTGGTATAATATATGTTTTTGGTGAGATTTATGAATGTCCTTAATATTAATTTGCTTGCCTTTAAGCACTTAGGTTTGTTAGTGATGCGATAAACAATGGCATTATTTTCACTTAGCTCCTTAACTGATTTATGAAATGAAGTACTTTGGGCTTTGGAATTTTGCAAGTTGTCCTTTTTCCAGGACCAGAGCCAGTGGCTTCCTGCACTGGAGAGGGGCTGTGGAGCTGGGGGGCACAGCCAAACCTTGAGGGTGTGGATCCCTCTGAAAATTTAATTTTTTTCTTTTAATGCACAAAATAAGAATGAAATCAGGTGATTAAAGGTGATGAACAAAAAGGAAATTTTATTCCTTCCTCGCCTTATTGGTGTGAATAATTAAATTTAAATTAATAGGATTATTTGCAAGAGTAAGAGGGGTGTGATTTGGACTTCAGGTTCACTCAGGTTGTCGATGATAAATTTTCTTGTCGTTGGGACTTTTCTGATATTTCACAAAGCTAATTCCACTGGTACCTGGTTTGATTTCAAAGACAGCAGATTAGTTCATTTAAATGGCTCATATAATTAATTTATCCCTGCCCTCATGCATTCAGGTAGCTCTGCTTCATCCACAGGCAGCTGCTCATCAACGTGGGGCCCACATTTGGCCCTGTGTTTTGATGTGGTTGCTGCTTTCCAAGCAGCCTTTTAGGTATATTGTAATAAAGATTTTCTCTTTACACACGGCAGAGCCCTGTCTGTCCAGAGCATTGTCAAACTATAGGCAATCACCTATTCTACAGTGATTTAATTTCCTTCAGTGTGTCTTTTTCATCCCCTGGGAAATGTGCAGTACGTCTATTTCTGCTGTGCTGCCCCCAGCTTGCTTTGTGAACAGTGAGGCAAAGAATTCATTTTTATATATATTTTTTTATCAGTTCCTACCTCTGCTGTCAATAAATTACCCGTGCCATCTCTTAGAGGACCTTCTGTCTTCCTCGCTGACCTCTTGGACTATATGTTCTTGAAAAATGTCTTTTTATTTATCTTTATCATCTCGCGCAATCTTCCTTTCATTCTCCACCTTTGCTTTTCTTATCATTTTTGTACACTCTCAACTTCATCCTGTAATCTTTCCATTCCCTTCTGTATCTGATATTGCACAGCTCGCTCTCCTCCCTTGATCATTCTGAGCGTCCTTGTTGAGGCTAATTGGCCTTTTTAACTGCTGTTACATTTGCTGCTGGATGGATGGACAGCACACACGCTCCTGTTGAGATGTTGATTTATGTTTGGAAGGTTTGGACTTTGCCATCCGCTTCCTTCCCTCTCCTTTGGCTCAGCCTTTCTCTTTTAATATTTCCAGTGGCAGGGAAGGATTTCTATTATGTCCCTAATTTTGCTAGTTCTAGACACATGGGGGTGCTTTACTTAGTGCTTTCAGATTTCATATCTTTTTTTGATATGTCCTGTTTTCTTACTCAGAAATGAAATTCAAAGGCTAATTCCTCCTTCACTCGTAAGATGGCAACAGGAAAATTGTGCCAGTTGTTCTCTTTGATGCCAAAAGCTGTAGGGATTGCATTTCTATTTTGAAACCCTTTTTATTTTTTGCAGCTATCCCCTGTCACTTAGCACAATGGACAATGCTGGGGATGTCCAGCACCCCCAACACGTGTACCAAAGGTGTTGTAAATTCTTTCAGAGCTGTCCTGCACAGCACAGCCCTGGTGTGAGAGCCTTTCTGCATGACAGGGTTCCTGAGGAGATTGCAGGTTTGGGAAAAAAAGAACATGACTAAATTAGGAAAAGTAAACCTTGAGATGAAAATGACCTTGTGTCAATGTGGCAGTACCCGTGCTAGGTAACTTTCTGGTCAAAATCCAAATTATTGGAAATTAGCTCTGCTCCTTCTGTGAATAGTCCTTTGCAGTCCCCAGATTCCTGTGGTGTTGCTGTGATGCTTTTCAGCCTCCATTGCTGCTGTATGCTGCATGATGCTTCCATAAAGGAATGGTGAATATTCCTCTGGTGAATACCTGAGCTTGGGTTTGGCCACTGCTCTTATGTCTCTCCTTTCTTTTGTCTTGGTGCAGAGAGAAAAATTGATTGCTTCAAGAGTTTCCAGGAAAAAAAAGTAAACAGGGAAGGTTAATAGATTTTTTTTTTTATTCTCCACCATTTTGGGAGCATGGCCTTGGTGCCATTTACCCTCCTGTTAATCTGTGATGTTCAGGAAAACAGGAATTACTATGAATGTCTTCAATATCTCTTTTTGGCAATATTTTTACTTTACTTCCAAACAGAATTTGGTTTTCCATTTCTTTTTAATTCCAACCAACCATGTGTTCACCAGTAGCCATTAAAAGTCATTTGTGATCTCACAATGTTCCAACTAACCAGGGATTAGTAGAAAGTATTTACCTGAATCTCAGATTCCTTCATTTCTTCTCTCCATGGATAAAAATAATTTCTCGTGACACTTTCAGAGTCCCTTGTTGCATAAATTAAAAAAGTTGAAAGGTTAAAATTGACTTGGTGCCAAGTTATTACATTAGACAGCAGATTCCATTTACTTATTTATCTGTTATTTTTATGTTTTTAAACATTTTGGCATGATTTCCATATTGTGATTCTTGCATGCTGCCCATTCAGACTGTCAGCCTTTGATTCCCCCCAAGGAGATGTAAGAAGAGGTCTCATTTCCAACTTGGAAGTTTTTATCTTATTGTTTTTTTGTAAAGGACTGGGGGAAAGTTTGGGAAAGATTTTTAAGTTTGATTGACAAAGTGAATTCCTAAAAGTGATATATCAGAGCAGGACTCAATAAGCCAGGACACATGCTACTAACAGAGAAGAAATGGTTTTATTTATTATTCACCAGTCTCCAGGGTTTCTATGCCAGTCAGAGTTGGCTTACTTCCCATATATATTATTAAATGTTTTACAGTTCAGCGTGCATACAAAAGGAGTAAATGATGGGATACATACAGCTTAACCTACATATGGAATAACTTAAAATTAAACCCTTTAAAGGTTTATCACAGAGTATTGATTACACAAACCACTAAGGCATACATAGGTTGGGAAGTAGTAAAGCAAATGATGAACCTCTGCTCAACATTTGACCAACTTTCCCTAGGTTCCTCCATTTTTAACCTATTTATTTATTTATTTTATGCATAATTATTAGTATAACCAAGCTAGGCAGAAGGGACTGTAGGCGTTTGTTAGGAAAATCATTTAAGTGAGGTCAGGGAAGAGCTATAGGTGAACAAACCCCAAAGATAGGAAGGATGTGCCTCTGTTCCTTCTGGAAAATCAGAGTAATAGAATGTAAAACTGGAAGCAGTGACACACACATCCATGTGACCCTGTGACTTCACTTGTTTCTCTGCTGAAATGCAGTTTGCAGGCTGGGGAAGTCCAGCAGGTTGTCCTGGGTGATCCCACCTTCCACTCAAGTTGCACAATTGCTTTGTCACCTGCAGTTTGCACCACCCAGTGGGATTCAAGATCATCTTGAGTAGTTTGTGGGTAACCTGCTCAGTGTGTGGCTTCTGGGGAGTCAGGGACAGTAAAATTTATGGGATTTTCTTTGTATGTATTAGGTCAGGATTACTTAAATTCAGTATAGTCTTCATCTAAATAAATGGTAGCAACAATGTGCCAACAGTCTTGGGAAAAAAACCCCTCACCATTGTTTCATCATTTAGACTGTTTCTGTTTCCTGGATGCTATGAAAAAAATACAGGAAATTTACCTCTACAAGTCAGTATTATAATTTTAATTTATTTATTATTTATGTATTACATATTTTACATTTTGTATGTTCTTTATTGTGGACACCTTTCTCTGTTGCAAAGCAAGGGAAGAAAAATCTACTGACATTTTAAATTAAAAATGTTTTCATTTTTAACTGCTTCTGTCACTAAAACCTAATTTTTTCTAGGTCACTGAGTGGTAGAATTCTTTAAAAACTTTGAGTCAATACCAGGGTTATGAATAGAAGGGGATACTGAGGAAAAAGTAATTAATTGATTGGTGTGGGTGATAGTCATGATCACATCCTGTTCCTTTAGATTCTGATGATCAGAAAATGCCATACTCCAGTTAAATCAGTGAGGTGACCCAAAAGATGTAAGAAACACATATATATCAGCACATTGGCTCTATTTTTGGACATCCTTTTCTTCACTGAAACAGAACATTTAAAATATTTTTAAATTTCTTGAATGAGTTCTGAGTGTAACCAAATGATGTTACTAAATTACAGAACACAGCTAAAATAGTTTCTGGGTGTTTGGGTTACTGCAGGAAGGTTCATATTTGTCTGTGCCTGTTTTTAACAGAAGCTTCCCTGGTGCTTCCAAGAGTTCAGAAACAAATTCCATCCTACATTTCAGTCCCTTTGGTTCCTCAAAACCTGACCATGATCCCAGTCCAGCAGCTACTCACAGATTCAATAGGAGACATGTTAGGAGACCTGTTAATTTAATTGGTATTACCTTTGGCTGAAAATATATTTGTTGTTAAATCTTTTTTAGATTCTTTAGTATCTATAGCCTGCAATTGATTCAAAAAACTTGCTTTTGTATCATTGTTTTTGACAATCAAAATAAATGTGAAGTTTTTAGCAAGGTTAGTAGACCTTGGCTTTAATCAGAGTCCCAAGGGGCAGAAAATACATGAAGTACAAGGTTCTTTCATACCCAGATAAGATCCTTTCCATTCCTTTCTCAATTACATCTCCTTTACCAGATAGGCCCTTAAAATGTCCTCTTTTTAATTTCCTTCTCTGAGTCTTTTAATTAAATTAGACAATCCTGTGCATTAGGCTAGAAAGAAGTTGTGAATACCTGGAGCTTTGCAGGAACAAGGAGGTAAACATGAAAATTCTTGCTATTAGCATTGAAAAAACTCTTCATCTGTGTGAAATTTATCCATGAATAAGATTATTAAGAAACAATACTAATATAACCATGAGTGAAGGTTTTATTATTGTCATTTAAACAAATTATTTACTGGTTAGTTCATCCTGTAATATTTTCTGAGTTGCAGCAGCATGTCTTTTTAATTTGCTTTGATCCATCCTCTTGATTTCTGCTACTTTAGCAACGTTGTGGAAAGATCTGTTCACTGAGACATGATTTCACGTAGGTTACTGATTTTGATTTGTGTATTTATATATACATTTAAAGTGCTTTTCTCTAGATCTCAGAGATTTGGAATGGAATCCTGTAGCTTATCCAAACAAGAATTTCATATGCAGAAATGAAACATGAGATTCCGTCTAAGTTCCTATAACTTTTTAGCTTCTTGGCTGCAAACACACATCCTGATAAGGATACAACTGATAAGGGTGCAACTGGAATGTGACGATGACCCAATCCAAATTAGCAATCTGATGCAAGACAAATGTCTGAAGCAATTAATAAAGTTTTGTCTTAACCAGAGCTTTCCAAGGATGGGTACTTCTCTGCAGTCACTTTTCCTTGCTAAGCCAACAATAGATGAGTATCCAGTCATATCTTTATCTCATTCAAGAAATGAATGCTGGATCCACTTGCAGTCAAATGGATTAATATAATCACTGGCATCATCAGACTACTTTACTTAATTCACCAACATCAGCTTGCTGTCACTGAAGCTGAGTGGTGGCTCTATTTGCTGCTCCTAGATATTCTGGGAAAAGCCTTAAAATAAGGTGAAAATAGTGTATTTTTATTTTATGCTCTTTATTGCATATCCCAACTGCTACAGGGACATGGTGCTGAAACTGAGAGCAGTCATGTAGTACCTCATGAATAGAAACAAGGCAGCGTTTAGGTTTGGCAAGTTGGCTCAAAAATAGTGTGTATTCAGGGGACAGAATCCTTATTTTTGGATAATGAGGGAAGACAGAAATCTGCATCCAGTGCTTCTTCATGATTCCTGCTGCCATGAGTGTAGCAGCTGTGGTCTGGCTGTGCCACAGATCTGCTTTGGTCTGTAGCACAAGACAGCACAACATCACTTTTTTAGTGTTCATGTCATGGGAAGGGGTGTGTTTTGTATCCCAGGTGACCCAGATCAGGTCAAGAGAAGTTTACACATCTGCTTCACTGACTGTGTGTCCCCTCTTTTGGGAGTTTCTCTAAAACACCTTGGTGAAACACACTGACTTCACAACTTCATGTTCTTCATGACTTCATGTGTAGGGGAGCAGCTCTAACCATTGTCCCCCAGACTAGGAGAAAAAAACCCCTAACCACGGGAAGAAAAGGCAACTAATATTTACTGTGACATTGCTGTGATTTTATAACCTCCTTTTAGTCTGCTACAGAGGAAGAAAATGAGTATAGCACAGCTTAATGTCCATAATTTTCTGTCCTACAGAGGCTTTGTGTTATGCAAGCTGCAAAGGTGGGAAGAAACTTTGCATAACTTGATGCATTCCATACAGAAGTAATCAATTCACTCAGATGTATAAAGAAGAAGATACAAAGGCACCATAAATAAACATTCACAAAGGAAATGATGTATTGATTTTAATCAAAGGAATTTTCTTTTATGATGTAAAAATGCAGTTTGGTATCTGTTCAGTGAATATTGTCTTTTACCAAAAAAAACACATTGTGATTTTTATAGTCAATTATCTCATTAATGATTCCTACCTAAGCCTGCTTGCATCCTTCAGGCAACCTGAAAAGAAATTTAAAAAAAAAATAAAAATTGGGTGTCTGTATCAGTATTCCCAGAAAAGCATTCCCCTTGTAACTTAAAACAAAGGGGTGTAAGCTCTTAAATATGTTAAAAAGTTTCAAGGCCCTTTCATTTCTAGTTGTGAAGAACAAAAGAACAGACAGTGCCATGCCAAGGGGAAAGGAGGAGTGAGGACCAGTAACACAAAAGACAGAGTTTGTTTGCAGACTTGAGCTGAAAAAATGATTATGAAACCCTAACTCACGATGCATCAAGAAACCAGCATGACCTAGAAATAAGCACCACAGAGCTCTGACACTTAGGTGTTGCTTAAACTGTAAGACACAATACGGCTGGGAGATCCATATGTAGTATGAGGAGAGGAGCACAGGATACACCCAGGAGCTTCCCTGTGCTTTGCACAGTGCTTGATCATGTGGCAGAGGGACTATCAGGGCTAAAATAAATGACATTTATGTTTAAAGAATTACTTTTTTTTTTCAATGTAGCTTTTAACTTAGCACTGTGGACCACATTGGTGCAAAAATAGGGGGCCTAATTCCCTCTTGGACCTCATTATCATTTCATGTAGAGGTATTTGTAAACAAATTAAGGAAATAAAGGTATTTCTCACCGCACACCCTTCTGAGGTGCTCATGGGCAAAAGGGTCTTGGCAGGAGATCAGGAGAACACAGGGAAAATGTGGTGTAGCTACAGTGTTCTGGTTGGTGGGGTTGACACCCTTATTCCCTTTTGAGCTGGTACTGTGTGAGTCTTGTTCACCAAGCCCCTGGTGATGGCTCCCTAACTGAAATGGAGTTTTCAACAGAATAAGGACAAATTCACTTGTAAAACAGGCAGCTGTCTTCTCCTGTTGTGAGTGGACATGGAACTTAAAGATATTGTAGAAAAATGACATGCCTTCTCATTACAGCAGTAGCTTAAGAGAAGTCTGAATACATTCTCTCCAGCTTTCCTCCCCATTGAATTTCTTTGTCTTTATTTCATTGGCCACTTACTGGGGGTTTCTTTTGTCCTAATCCTGATTTTTCTACATGTAGTTTCTCATCTGGCTCCCATTCTTATACCACTCACTAGTTACTTGTGTGGCAAATGAGCAAAAATCTTGGCAGTTGTTGCTGGGGTTAATGTGGAAAAATAAATCTCACGTAATGCCAGTGTGGATTTACTTCTCATTCTTAATGGCACCAGCAGATGTTTGAGGAATCCTAGACTTCCTGAGTGCCTCCATCACACAGCTGGCACCTCTTGGTGAGGTCCTGGTGGGTGGGGGACATGTGTGTTGTATCCTTACACTTTGATTTACGGACACTTCTGCCTCTGGATGGGGATTGTTCTCACCCTTCTCACGCAGCCCTTGCCACATCCCAATGTATCAGGTTCAGTGCTTTTGCCATTTCTCCTTCTGCACTCTCATGCCAGCACCTTGAGAGGGTTTTGGTTTCAGTCAAGCTCTCAGCACCTCTCTCTGCTGGGAAGGTTTCCTCAGATATCAGGTATCTCTGACGTATTCAGCATTTTCAATGTGTGTGCCAAAGCTCTTGAGATGCAACTTCCATAATAAATATTACTGGGTGGATTGCTAGCTCTCTCATCTGTAGTGGTGGGAACCACCTCTCTCGACACTGGCAACCCAAACCATATCCTCGGCCATGATAGATATTGCTGAATATAAAATTAATATTCAGAAAACCTATGGAATGCTACAGTCAGCTAGTGCAGTCAGTGTAAGTTACCAGGTGAATCAAGGGTCAGGAGGAGCAAATATGCCATGAACTAGCACTCAACTCTCCAGCAAAATTCCCTGTGGTTTCTGCTGGGACACAGAGACAAATCTATGAATTTTTGAGATACTTTGATTTTCATGACAAGCTCTTTCTTTCATGATACTCAACATAGAAATCCTATTGGTGACTTTGCTTTTTCTTCACAAGGAAATCACTCTGCTGATATCTGCTTTAGATGCTGAATGCTTTAGACACTGGTAGGTTGTTTGTGTTTGGGGCTTTTTTTAGGAGTAGCCCTTAGTGGCACTAAATTTAACAAGTCACAACAGCATGTGCCTCACACTTGATAGTTCAGGCTATGGTGACAGCTTTTAGCAATTTGGAAAATCCCACAGGACCCCGAGTGGCACTGGCTGCCGTCTTCTTTGTTTGCATTTACTTTTCTGCTTTGTCAGTTTGTTCTGTGGTTGCAAAAGTAAATCAAGAGATCTAGATTTAACCAAAATAAAGTAGTCATACCTCCCCCCTGCTCTTTAAAATAACCTCCCCAGCAATAATTCTGTTAACGGATGATAATCTTTGGGGAAAGAAAAAAAACAGTGTGCGTAACTGAGAAGGAAAGGAAGGATGATATAGATATTCAGCACTGCTTGGAAGAAATGACTATTGTAACACAGTCACTCAGGGTTATTTTTCCTCTTCTTTTAACTTACGGCACTCAAGGCATCCTCCAAGGGCCTTGAGAGGGTGTTGTGATGCTCTTCTCACACATGCTCTTCAACCGCCTTTTTACTACAATCAATCATTGAAAAATATTTTTTTTTTTGTGATACAGTCTAATGCTTGGAGGGAGCTGCAGAGATAGAAAGGGCTATTGGCACTTGAAAATATTAAATGGAGCTCCCATGTGGGAAAGCTAAAAATGTAATGGATAGGCATGGATGGGTTTTTGGGTTTTTTTTATTTCTCCTAATACACAAGCAGAGAAAACATGATGTGAGGAAGCGGCAGTAGACTTTTCCATTTTTCTACATTTTTCTGTTATCTGCTGCCGTCAGGATTTGTAAATAAAGGTAAAACCAGTTGAAGGTTAAAGACCAAAACATGTGCATCTTGGCCCCTCCTGTACACTGACCAAAACTGGCCAGGGGGAGGTGTGCACTGGAAGTCTAGAAAAGAAACATGAGAGAATTCGTTTGAAGCTTTGATTTGAGAGGAAGAGATTTTTTTTCTTACCTAAAAAACAGGCCAATGACCAAAAGCATTGCAAAGCCTTCTGGTTGCTCATTATCCTAATTATCTACAGACAGAATTTATCCTCTGCAAAGTTGAAGTCTTATATTAAAACTTAAATATGTGTTTGTGTGGAGATTTGATGCATTGACTAGACCCTTCAGCTTTTGCAGTTTTTCCCTTGTTGTTTGGGTTGTTATCCAGAATACAACATCCCCTGTTGCTTCTTTCTGCAAGACATCACACAGCCATTAGGGAACGCTGGGGAAACCATTCTGTGGTGCTTTTTAAGGGTATATATGGACTCCACAATGGTATGGTGCAGATGTTTATTGCACAGTGAAAATTTCTTATGTAACTCCACACTACAAAGCTCTCCAATTAACTATTGTGTTTCACAACATTACTTTTTATGGCAACAGGTAAATAATACCTATTAATGTAACAAAAGGTGTTCACTTCTGACAGGCTTAGCAGTTCACAGGCTCACAATGCACTCTTTCCCCTCCCCTTGTAACCAAGAAGTTTTTTCTAATCCCAGGGCTTCTTCCAGACCAGAGACAGAGGTCACTTTGGCTTTCAAGGCCTGTTGCTCTGCTCCCTATATCCTGTAACTCCTCACCTTTCCTCTCCTCTCCCACCTGTAGGGAAGAGAGGTGTTTTTACCCTGTGCATGGGCTCTGTGAGTCCTTGTGTGCTCTCCTTTCTCTCCTTGCTGCTGCCTTTACCCTTCAAATGCAGTGATAAGGCAGGCTGCAGGAGGTTCCAACTTGAAATAAGCTGTCTCTGATGCTGCTAGCTAGGGACATGAGGGGAGCTGAAGCTGGTGGGGGGAGTCAAGCACAAAGTGTTGGTTCATCTCCAGGAAGTGGGAGACTGTACAAGGAGGATATCTAGGACTAGAACACCCTGGGCTGGATGCCTGGGGTGACAGCTTCCAAGCAGAGGGAGCTGCCAAATGTAGGAGGTGAGGATGTTATGTGCATAATCTCTTCTCTTCCTCAGCAGCTATGCACTTTCCTGCCCTAAAGCTGGAAGAATTGGTTTTCCTTTCTGCTGCAAGCAGACCTTTTTGAGTAGATAAATCTACTAGAACTTAAAAAAAAAAAAAAGAAAGAAAAAAAAAAAGAAAAAGGAAACAGGGGAAAAAAAAAAGCAACCAACAAACACATGCAAATGGACTAAGTTAGAATTGCATATCCCATCTGCTTCGTTCATTTTTAGAATAAGGTTTTCATACCTTGTACTTCTCTTTTTTCATTAGTTGAAATAGCACTGCATTGTTGGCCACCTCAGTACCAGAGACAAACTAAATAACTATCCTGAGCATATGGAAAGTAAAATTTAAGGAAACAAACCTGGTTCTGCCAGAAATATCTTTTGTCTGTCGAACGAACAGAAGCACTCCTAACCTGCTTTTGCAATATAGGGAATGGTTTAAAATTCGTTGGCCATTTTGCTGTAACCTTGTATCACTACAGACCCAAAAGCCCTGTGACCAGGAGTGGACATGCAGCATTTTTGTGATCTAATATGGCTCAGTTCTCTGCCACAGCAGTGGGACACCCTGAGGGAGCAGCTGTAGGAAACAATTAGCGATTATTTAACCGGAGGATGAACACGCTTGCTGGAAATGACCTGGGAGTCCCAGCTGATGGGGTTACATATGAGCTCATGGTGTTCTCGGCTGAGAAATTAGCTGGACAAGGGGGAGAGTGTGGGGTTGTTATCTCACCCTGCTCAGGGTGGTGAGGCCACCCCAGGGTGGGTGGGGCATGGAGAAATGGGAGAAGATCAAGTCATGGGAGTTGCCACAAATTGCATCTTGGGAGGCTCAGACTGGACACCAGAAAAGCTGTTTTATTAGAAGTGCAGTGTAGCACCAGAATGGCGTCATCAGGGGACCAGAGAGTCTCTGCTCTTGGGAATTTTCAGGACTTGGCCACACAAAACCACAGGTGACCATGTCTAGCATGGCAATTGTTCTGCTCTGTGTGGGAGATTGGAAAAGACAACTTCTGGTGCTTCTTTCTGAGCAACAACATTTCTGAGGTTTTCTGATGACATCTAGAAGGGTAGAGATCAGTGTTTTTCTGATATACAAGGAAAGTATGTCCCTGGTTAATGCACTTTATAGTTATAAAAGTATCCTTCACACCCTTACAGTAAAATTTAATTGGGAGCTTCTTCTCTTTCTGTCCCAAAACATGGTTGAAGAAGGTGACAAAAGCAACCAGTTATTAATTTATACACATAAATTATCAGTTGAACCACCGGGCTTCAATTATGTTAATCAATACTCTGGAAATAGAACAAATTTACCATTTTTCAGATTGTGTTAGCCACTGCTGGATGTAACTGCTTAAATTTTTGCAGACCATCAATTGTATTTAAGTATCTGTTAACATTTCAACAAAATTTCTATGTATTGTTTTGGATGAAACAAAATTTTTCCTCACATCCCTTAAGAAATGTAGCTGTCACTGGAAAAGATCAATTCTTAATTTTTTTACTAAGAATGTAAATTGCATCCTTATTGAGTAAAATCTGGTGAAGAGATTAAGAAAAGGAACAAAAGACATTAGCTGTGGGAATGGTTCTCTGTACTCCAGACAAGTCTGGTGGATCAAGTTAAAGAATCTTTTAGCTAAATAAAATGTGCACAACCGAAGATGAAGGAACATGAATTCTTTGTATGATTCTAGGTATACCCTGGGAAGGGTAAGAGCAGATTACAGATTGGGATTTAGATTACGAGTTTAAGCATCAGACATCAAACAGTTTAATGAATTTTCTTATATAAAGGCAATCAAGTCTCTTAATGAACTTATCAGTAATCAAAATACGTCTTTGGAGTTTTGAACAAGTGTACATATATTTTCCAAAGCATATTTTTTCAAGCAAGGGTTTGGAATGTCTGATTACTACAAATTATCCATATGTATGTAGGATTTGTGTCAGTACTTCTTATGCCACTGGAGAATGGATTTCCATTGAGTTTTCCCCTGTGGAAATCATAAGTCTGAACACCAGTATTATTTTTATTTTGAGATAAAATTAACTTCGTGCTTATATGATAGCTTCAAAACTATGGTGTGCTCAAACATCAGTAGCAGACCTGAGAAACACCCCATTGTTCTTGTAATTGGGACAGCCAGAGCCAATTAATACAGCAGGCTGACTCAAGTAATCAAAGAAAACTCTTTTGGCTTGGGGAGTATAAAGGTCCTTATGCAAATATTGATTTACATATCTATATCTATATCTTATATACATGCAGAGATTTTCACTGAGTATCTCTATTAATAATAACAACATTTCTGTGAGGAAAAAAATATTAATTGGTGGAATTTGGAGGCCCTGCATCTATCTTGACAGCTTAACATGGTTGTAGTGCTTTGAACTGCCTAAGTGTGCACTTTCCTGCCACTCGTTCATCAGGACCCTTTGAAGTTGCTGTTAAACCCAAATCTTGTTCATAGGCCAGTTTATGCCTTCGCATAAAAATAAATGGTTTCTTTAAAACACACGTGTTGGAATTCACATTATTGGTGAGGAGATGAACCCTTAAAAAAATATTTAGTCTTTTAAAAAGTGGAACCACTGAGCTTTCAGTTTTTAGGTGGTGCAACATCTGTGTGTTTTCACATATTCAAAACTAAGTAAGGTGGAATTCATGGAAGTAATTTTTTTTCATGTGCAAGATCTTAAATTAATGCATTTTTTTTCCTCCATAAAATATTGTATTAATTCAAACCTCAGAAATTTATAAGAGATGACACTTTAAAAAAAATTGATAATAAACAGCTCTCTTTACCCTGTGCAACTGATAGGATGAAGTGCAGTGAAAGAAAGAATAATCACCTGAACTTTTCTGTACATGTAGAGCAAAATTTGTTCCTGATGCAGTTAAGCTCAAGGACTGTTGCATGAGAGCTGCCACTGAATCTGTGACTATATCCTACGTTTCCTGGGTTTAGGTCAGGTAAACCAAAGAGAATAATGTTGGGGAAGATCTTTCCTTCGTTAGCTGTGGTAAACCCAGCTGAGCAACTGTCATGAATATCAGTGGGAATTATGGCTTTAATTCCCTGTGTATCTCAAGGAGACCAGTTGTCTTCTGTTAGCCTGTGCATTGTCATGTGTCCAGTGCCTGAAAGGAGAATGAAATTTTCCTTGTTCAGACATCCACAGTAACCAAGATTCCAAGAAATTCTCTAGATTCGGTTGCCGGAAGGGGATTCACATTGGAAAAGTACCAAGAGAAAGCAAAGGGAAAGCAAATTTCCTAAGGTGGCAATGTTTTGATAATTTTTCTACCTTTCCTTCTCTGATTTCAAGCCTATTTTACTGGCAGTTAAAAATTTTCATCTTTTGAGTACAACGAAACAATGACCTGTTTTCCATTGGAAAAGTGTCAATATTGGGAAATCATTATCAATGTCTTAATAAAGAGTCTGAGGTGACTAATCAACATCTTGAGGCCAAAATTGTTTCTCCAGGTCAGAATTTAGATCTATTCATAGTGGATTGAAGGTGAAGCTTGTCTTGCCTTTGTATTTTCTACGATTGTTTGGTAAATAAATGGAAGATGTTGTGTTGAAATGTTCACACTTTAGGACCTTCCAAAAAAGGCATTTTGGTTTTGTTCACCTTCAGTAAAAAACAAGCCATTTCCTCTTACTTCTTCAAAGATGGAAGTGTGGTGTCTTCCTTTCCAAAAAAGCAAGATGCTGTGTCTGTTTTCCTCCTTCCAATTTTTCTCCGCAAATCCCGCCAACTGCACCGCTCGAGCTTCTGCTTAATTGTTCTTTTTAGACAAGCACATTTTACTGTATCCGAGTGCATTACTAACAAGCCACAGGTCTGCACCAGATGGGCAGGTGAAAAAGTGATTATGAGGTGTGTGATGATGGTTCTGTATCCATAATACATTCATCCCAAGGTTCACTGGCGCATCTGTTATGTATGTTGTTTTTCTTTTTTACTAGTACCCTTAGAGATATTTAGGCAGGTGATTGTCTACAACTAAAAGACGATAAAAGAGAAAAAAAGTGAACAAGGGGTCTTTAAGGTGGCACCGCCAAGGCAGCGAGACAGGCATATTGCTGCTATAATGCCCCTCAGCAGCTCATATAAGATTCGGATGAATATAACAGTGTAATCATTTTCATTAGCAGGTTTTGGATTGATACTTGCTTGCATATTAA